>NC_081564.1:90569849-90588648 GCF_022355385.1 Mustela nigripes | reverse complement strand
TCAGCGGGGTGCCTGGGTGGGTGTGGTCAGCGGGGTGCCTGGGTGGGTGTGGTCAGCGGGGTGCCTGGGTGGGTGTGGTTGGAGGCGGGCGCAGCACTGCAGCTGGAGCCTTGGCTCACGCGAGGGGAGGAGGGCTCGGAGCACCGCACCTCTTCCCTCCACGGCTCGGGTGTCTGCGGTGCGCGCCCGGCTTTCAGGGCATGGACTCACGTTGACGTTAGGAAGTGCGGGTCCAGAGCAGCGAGTGGAGGGCTGGGCGAGGGGCAGAGGGCCGAGAAGGAGGTTCCCAGGGCTCGGTCTGCGTCACTGCCGGGCAGAGATCTGGGTCCCGGGGAAGACGGCTGCCTTCGTCGGGGTTGGTGGGGTTGGGGCGTCTTTACTCTCCAGTGGGCAGGATGCGTTTTTAGCCATTAGTAGTGACCCCAAGGTCATGAGCTCTGACTGACCCCCAGCAGGGGCGCTAGGAGGGGTTGAGGCAGGTCAGGCCCTGGGGGGCTCCGCATGTCGATGGGCCAGGAGCAAGGTCCCCCTGGGATCCTGGGAGCTCAGTCGTCTCCTCTGCCAGCGGGGGGCAGTGATGCCGGCGTGACCCTCCGGCCACACTCGGAAGGTGCCCAGTCAGTGCACCTGCTGCCGTCAGCAGGGCCGCTCAGAGGCCGGCGGGCGCATGTGGGCGGGTCTGTGGCCGACAGAATCCCACAGTCTGCTTCACTCGTTTTAAGAAGCACTGATATTTCCTGTACTATAATTTACCCCACATTAACTTAAACATTATGGGGCCCGTTTTTGGATACGCATGTTTAACTCTCATTAGCGCTGATTAGGGATACGCGCAGGCATCGCGAACAGAATGTCCCCTGTGTATCTCCACGGCACAAAGACGACCTGCCCCCAGAGCGGGGCGGGGGCGGGTCATCAGGCCCTTTTCCCGTAAGGAGCTGCCGGCTCTGGGTTTGGAAGGGGCCAAGGGAGAGGTCGGGTGTGGAAACATATCAGAGGTTACGACAAAAGCCTTCTGAAATGACTCGTGGTGGAATTAGAGAATTAGAGTAGCTACAATTTCCATGCTTTGCTTATTTGTAATTATGGAAATCTTCTGGGAGGAAGAAAAGTATTTTCTGGAAATTTATCAACAAATCTAGTGTTATCTTCACATAACATGCACTGCAGAAAAAAGCCCCAGTATAAAATGCAATTTTTTTTTTAATGTTTCTATGTAGTTTCCAGTTGTACGTCCATCACGTGATGAACGGCGAGCAGCGTTCAGAAGAGAAACCGGGGCCTGGCGCTGCCCCGGGGAAGCTGTCACCAAATGCTGACAGAGGCTTATTGCTGCAACATGAAAGTGCACGTTGATTAACTTCCATATCATTGTCATGAAAATATTTCAGGATTCTCCCTTTTCCCACAATGATGTCAGCAGGAACAACAGACTCTCTTTAAAGTCTTCCACAAGCTGGTGGGACAGCCAGTGGACTTGGTTGTCCTTTTTAGTGAATGGACACCAAGGCGACTTATTCAAAAACGCCATCTCTCCTTGTTTGATCCGTACAGGAAACGCGGCTCTCCTGCCGCCCCGTGCCCGACAGAGCCCCGCCTGTGACACCGTGAGCAGGGCCCTCGGCGGCTCTGGCCGGTGGTGACCGCTGGCACCGTCCCTCTGAGTGTCGACCTGAGGGTCATCCTCTGGATGGAGAGAGGCTCTTCCGAGGGTCGATCTGAAGGTTGTCTGTCCAGTGTCAGAGACGTGATCCGGGCCAGGGCGGGAATAGGCCGGGCCTGAAGCCGTGCCTGGGAAGCGAGGCATGTGGGCTCTGTGGGCCGAGGATCTCGGGAGCGGGGCCCTGCAGGGCGCTTCCTCTCGTGGCCTCTGTCTGGGGGGCCATGTGCGGCCAGGCCCCCTCTGAAACGTGCTCGCGGGAGGTCTGGGAGTTGCACGTGTTTCGGACGTGCACTGCACCTTCACACCCACCTCCCTTTACACGAGCCGGGCTCTGCACACCATCAGACGTGTCCCGCCGCCGGCTCCGGAAGGTGCGGCTCCTGACCCGTCTTCACGGTAGAATGAGGCTCCTTTCCACTCCCGGAATGTCCCCGATACAGGCGAGGCCGCTTCTGCCGCTGTGCGCGACTCTGCTCCCCTCGCCTGCCGACAGGGCATGTGGCCTCACGGCCGCCGCTGCCGCGGTTGTGGAGCCGAGCTTGATCACGCCTGTGGCACCACGAAGTGTCCGACCGCCGTCGTGAGGTCAGCAGGGTGCCGGAGGGCGGTGTCGGAAGGGAGCCTGCTGTGGGGACAGTCGGGTCACCGTTTCAGGAGGTGAGGACTGTGGGGACAGGCGGGTCACGTTTCAGGAGGTGAGGACTGTGCGGCTCCTGCTGGCGGCCTCCCCTTTGCTTCCACGTTACCCCACGTTTCTTCCCGGACGCGGCCCCAAGGGGACTTTCCTGCGGTCGCCCTGGAGAGACCCGGCAAACCAGCACCCGACGGCTGAAGCTTCCGGCTGTTCTAAAAAAAATTCTGAAGTAATTTTAGACTCACAGGAAAGTGGCCAAGATGGTCCGTGTTTGGGTACGTCCCTCCCCCACTGTCCTGGTGCGGGCGCTGCGCGGGAGCCCGTCTGCGGGCCGGGCGGACGCGGGTGCGGGTGCATGGCCGCCGGCTGCCCTGCAGCCATGCCAGGATCCCACCCGTTTGCCAAGGGACGCCTTCCTTCTGCGTCAGGACACAAGCCGGGTCTGTGGCCTGCGAGCTTCCCTCTTCGCGGCCCACAGACTCGAAGCGGAGTGGCTGTGTGCTGTGCCTCTGGTCATATCCGCGCGACGTGTCCTCCCGACTGGACCGAGCGCGGGCGCTTCCGTGCGGACACTGGACGAGGGGAGCGGGAGGCTTCGCAGGGCCGTCTGAACGGTGCGGGGTCAGAGGAGCAGCAGACTCGGTGACTCGGTGAAGGTGTTTCTGGGGAGCCTATCTTCCTTCGGGGTTCATAGATGCGGTGGGGAGGGAGCGGCACCTGACCTTGTCCGGCCCACTCGCGTGTATCCCCTTCAGCCTCTCCCCCGGACCAGCTGCGCCCGACGACAGTCCTGCTGTCACCCTCCCCCCGCCGCCCCGTCACACGTGCCATCAAACCTGCCGCCAGGGCCGGCGTGAATCTACGCGTGTCGACTGCCGGGAAACATCTATTGAAATCGAATTTCTTTTTTACTGGGATTTATTCAGGAAATCGTCATCTGTCTGGTGTCATTTTATGTTCTATTTGAAGTCATGATGTTCTTCTCATGTGCTTCTTTGTACCTCTTACTCTCGTGTGGTGGGCCGGCTAGCACCCGCATACGCAGATTTTATTATTGTCCACTTGCAACACTCTCCTGTCATTTAGAACGAGGTGTTAAACCACATTCTTTGAGATAGTCACAGAAAGAGTCGCTCTAAGTTCCTGTGCTGAAGTAGAGACGGAGGAGAAGGAGGCAGACAAAGCCGAATGATCCGCGGGACAGGCTGATTCAGAACCCGCAGAGACGGCGACGAACTTTTGGTAAAAAACATCTTTACAGGCACGACATGTCCTCACTCTTTCTAAAGAAATGACACATGGATATTAAAGAATATTTTTGCAAGATTGGGTGATTCGGATGTGTGTTCTTATGCATATAAACGTTTTACTGCCCTTTAGCAGCTGGCGTTAGCCAAGAAACTAAGATAGTTCTTCCTAAGCTTTAAATCCGTTGTTTTATAGAGCACAGAGAATTTTTTATTATAACATAATTCTGTACATAAAATATCACATTAAAAGAAGAAGATAAAATTTTGTACTTTCATTCTCCATTAATTTGACTGAAAACAATTGCGAAGAAATGTAACCAATCACAGTTCTCGTTGGGAACCAGTAGGACTCGGAACCCAGAAACAGGAGCCCCGAGGGGAGTCCTCAGTGACCAGACCCTAGAGTCACAGGGGGGTTGGGTGACTTCATTGAAAAGGTCATTTCAACAGTGAAAAAGCAGCTGCTAGCCAGGAGCGGTGAGAAAGGCGTGCCCCGTGTGGCTTTGCCGGAGGCTGGCGGTTGTGCTGGTGAGTGGCACGGCCCCTGTGCCTGCTGCTGGGGGGGTGGCAGGGCCGGCCCCGCTCCCTGGACAGCCTCATGCGCACCCGGGACCGTGAGTCTGGCTCGGATGGGTCCAAGTGCCTGGCTGGCTTGTCTTGATGTCCTCAAGAGCCCCCTTCACGAGGCAGCCCATATCGGTTGGGGCCTCTGCTGCAGCCGCGTCCACGGCTGAGCATGTCCCGCCGTCCTCTGCGCCCCTCGCGCTGCCAGCCGCTCCCCGGAGCACTGCCTGGCCCGCTGACACCTCCGCCTGTTTCCTGGGGAGCCCAGCGGACGGCAGGTGCGGGAAGGATGTAACTTGTTGTATATTCCCACATGCCCCGTCTCCACTCACTTACATTCTGAGTGTGTTGTAAATAGGCCGAAAGGATGTGTTTTGACTGAAATCGTGAGAGAAAAAAAAAAAATCAAGATCCATTTTTTAAAAAAATGAGAACATTCTGCCTTGCCCCCGCACACCTGCTGTCCTCGGTGACTCGAGCTCCTCGGATCCTCCCGTCAGATGGCCTCAGACGTCTCTGTGCCTTTGCAAACCCCGCTGCCAGGATAAGTAAAGCTTCCTGTCCTGCTTTTCTGCTGCTTGGGTGATGAACAGCAAATAAACTTTCCGGAGGACCCGTCCCTCAGGCACTCGGCGGTTATCTCCGCCGCAAGGCCCCTGCGTGGGCCCCTGTTCATGTCTCCCGCACTCCTGCGTTAGGGAACAGGTAATTACATTTTACGCAGAGCAAAGCTTAGCTGAAATGTGCAGTCGATGGTTCAGAGGATGTGCCCGGTGCCAAGGACCACGGACAGCGACGTGGCCGGGAAGCCGGGTTGGAGGCTTGGACGCGAGAGCCGGCCGGGGCGCGGGTGGGGAGAGCGTCCGTGCATCAAGCCGTTACCTCGAGAGCGGTGGTTCCCGCTGCACCGTCTTCCCACAAGGAAGGTGTTGGTGTCAGGACGGCGATGAGCCCCCCGGAGCCAGGGCTCGCCGGGAGCTGTCCACACGTGGACACTGTCCGAGCGTAGGAAGCTGCGTCAGGGGCACCAGCTCCTTGTCAGTGCTGGGGGCCAAGCCGCTGTGTTTCTACCACGTGGTCTAGAAATCATGACCAAAAAAAGCTTCTTTTCTCTCCACGGTCAGTTCCTGTCACTCGGTGACCCTCGGCAGGGCTCGGTTTCTGCTGTCTCACGCCTTCATTTGCTCTTAAGTGCGGATTGTCATTAAGGAAGCAAGTGTGCCCTTTGGGTGTGCGCGGTCAGGCTGGGCGATGATCGCAGTGGCGTCTAAGCCGCTGCACACACGTGTGCTTGTTGGTTCATCCCAACCGCGTGATTCACGCTTCTCTGCGGAACCCGGCCCTTGTCACTCACTTCCCCCCCATGCCATCTGGGCGGGCAGGTTTGGTGTCCCTCCTTCTAGCTTCCCTGGCTCGCACACAGTTGGACATTTGCTGGGCGTTTATTAAATGTCTCTCAGAAGGTTGCCTGTACTAGGAAATTTGTAGGCAAAATGTCCCAATATTCCTGAGTGGAAGCTGTTTTTTGAAGTTACGTTTATTATTTAGAAAATGTTGAGCAAAGTTTGAGCAAGATACGTGATTGATTACTGAGTTAGCCTGTGTATTATTTTGATTTTATTAGTGAGGATGTGACTCTCCAGACTTGCCAACCAAGCGGCGCCCGATGACTTTCTTTCCCAAGGTCACACAGCACGGAGCGATGGAGACTTGACACCGGGCTGGACCCACTGGGGACTAATGCTCTTCAAGCTGAAGTGCATCCTCCTTCCCAATCGATACTATTTATCAATCCTTTTATTAATCTCTTTGACTCCCCATTGCTTGTTTTCCAAGTGCTCTCAGCAGACTCTCCTGGGCGTACTTGTTAAAAATGCAGACTCTTGGGGCCCCAATTCCAGACCTGTTGAAACCACCACACTCTGGCCGTGGATTCTGATGTTCGGTCCTGGTGCGAAGACGTGAGAACAAAATGCAGCGGCCCCTCTGGCCCCTCTGGCCCCTCATACTACTTTTGATGAGAATGGAAATGAGGTTTTGGAGACTGGGGTTTTCCATCCACAATATGGAGCTGTTGCAGGGAGAGCTGTCTGCACGGGGCCCCTCTCCGGGCTCCCTTCCATCGTGCTAGGTCCAGCGACTAGCTCTCGCCAGGGAGCTGGGTGCGAGGGTGACGGACGCCCGTTCCAGGGGTCAACAGCTGTCAGCGTAACGTGAAAGGAGCCTGCAGAGGGGGTGGAGCTAGCCCAGTCTGGAGGCGCTTGCCTCTGTCGGCGGGGACACGAAGGGACTGGAAGCAAACAGGCCAGGTGCCCCCGGGTCCGCTGAGCTTCTTTTCTGGGAAAGGAACAAACACTGAGAGACTATAAGGTCTTTGAGTCTCAAGCCTCAAGACCCCAAATTTCCTGTGGTTGCCTGGACAGCTTGCTGGCCCCTCAGAGTCCATGTGCGTTCCCCAGCTAGACCCCTCCCTGCAGGGCGTCAGCGCGATGTTCCATTTTCTTGTTCCAGTGCCGATGGTACAGACTCGGTTTATGGGGCAGCGGCATGTGCCTTGTATTGGAGGAGAGGAAGCGACGTATCAGAGTGATGCTAAGAACAAAGATGAGCACCTAGAGGTCAGGCTCACTTTTGACCCTGAAAAGGATCTTTCAAGGCTGGCATCAGTGTTGGGTGTTCCTAAAAGCAAGGGCCTGGCTCTGTCCTGCCTTTGAAGTCATCCCTCATTCATTCTCTCCGCATGGGGACGTCATGTCTTGCCCCTGCCCCAGGCTGTCCACCTTCTCGGAGAGCAGGCACCACATGTGACTTCTGTGTTCCGCTCGCTGGAAGGCCTGGTAGGTAGATGGTGGTCTGCCCGGCGGTGTGACTCACAGGGTGTGACCTTTGGTGGAGCCAGCGGGGAAGGAGTCTGAAGGAGTCTGAAGGCCCCCCTGAGCGACCAGTGTTTGTCCAGCGGGACTCCTTGGTCATGTTGGTGGGACTTGTCCTGGCTCTGTGGGGACTGTGGCAGCTCCTGGCTCTCCTTCCAAAGTGCCAGGAAACCACCTGCCCTAGTGGAGGCAAAGACACACCCTTTGCATCCCCCCCCCCCCACCTCCTGCATCTCCCCAGCTCCGATCTGGCTCTTCTACTTGTGGGTCCGGAGACAGAAGCAGAGCTGGGTCTTCGTGGTGCTGTAGACAGGCCGTGGCCGGACCTCAGGGACAAAGCAGCAACCAAGCTGGGCTGCAAGGGTGGCCATGGGGGCCTTGTCCTGTTATCCCAGTGACAGGCTGGTCACCCTCCACCACCAGCACCACGCTCCATCACCAAGAAGCCCTGTGCCCAGTGCCGCGTTCATTTGGGGCTGGACGTGTGGGCTGCTGAGGACACCCTCTCACAAGGGTCACCCTCTGGCAGGTCTGCGTGTCTCCATCACCCAGGGCGGGGGTGAGCCCCTGTGACCAGTCCTGTTCCCGCACAAGTCCTGGGGAAGCTCGGGCCACACTCACGCCTGGAGAAGTCAGAAGAGCTTAGTGGGGCTGCAGCCCGAGAGCCGGACGTGGGTTTGCCCCTCCGTGGGGACGCAGAGAGGGCTGCGGCTGTGTCAGAGCTGCCTGTGTTCGGATACTGAGATCGGTGCGCAGACGCTGGGGCACGGTGGGGGACGGGCACAAGGAGCCCCTGCCCTGGCCTCAGATGGGCCCTGGGGTTGGGGGCACGCATGAGAAGTTTGGTGACAAAAGGGACATTTTCCTTGTCCTTTACAAGAAAAATAAATTAAGAAGTATAAAGGAATAAATTAAATATTGACTTTGTCGAAACTTCTGAATAAAATATTTTTAAATTTTGTTTTAATGAGAGTCTTGAACCTACTTCTGTGAACACAGCTGTTTTACAGAGAGCCCAACGGTCGCAGAGCTGTGTGTGCTCGTGGCACGGCATTTCAGCTTCATTACCAAATTATCAATAACCGATGCTCGATGGACACCCAATATACTGGCGTTCTAGGCCTCCGGCTTCTTCCAGTTTATCGCAAAAACCTTTGAAGAACAAAAGGGAGCATCAGGTTGTGATAAACCGAAGGTGGTCACGAGTCAACACGTGGTAGGTGAAATCACTCCAGCAACCGTGGCCCTCGGGCCAGCGGGGGGACAGACGGTGTCGCAACACCATGACCTCAGGGTGAACCTGCAGGTGTCCGGGAATCTAGTCCTTGTCGGCGGACGGCGTTACAGAAGAAGACGTTTAAGAGTCTTCTGGAGAGCAGAGAGTAAGAGTCTTCTCTCACGGAGAGAGTTTTTATGAACTATTTGATTTCCTAAGAGGGAAATAGAATTTCAGAAACAAAACGTATTTTTCAGCATGGCTTCTTTCCCAAGACCTTACGTATTTCATTTTGGTATTAATTTTATTTTGGGCAAGCTAAATGATGTTACAAATCCATTCTCGACACTCATCGCACATTATAATTAGCATTTTATCACCAAATTCCAAATTAAATATTGTCTTTGTTGGAAAACGGCTCCTATGCGGCGCTGTTGTATGACCTATACTCTTTTCTCGTACAGCCTGTTTTTCTCATTAAAAATCCAAAAAGTCAGATTTATTTTCTACGGCTGCATCTCGTTTTTTGGAGGGAGGTGCATCGGGGATGAGAACTGGAATGACTTTCAGCTTGTTATGTTTAAAAATAACACAACAGGTTATTTTTAAGAGCAAAGCGCAGAAGCCATCAAGAGGACGGGAATGTGCAGTCTGGGACGGGCTCCGGCGGACGGTCTTCATGTCTCACCACCGGAGGACTCCTGCTCTCCAAGTTTTCTGTTTCTGCCTCTCTAGAAGCCACTCGGGCCAGATGCTGTCCACAGCAGGGAAGAACCGGCTGACGGTGTGTTTGTCTGCCCGGATGGGGTGCACACGTGCGTGCACTCACACGTCCACCATGCGGCAAGTGACGGTGGCTCACGGCTCTTCTGGTGGTTCCTGTCCTCTCTGCCTTTCGCAGTTCATGCTCTGTCTGCCTGGCCTTTTGTGCTGACGTTCTGAAGCTGGCTGTTGGGGGGAGAGCCCGACGCCCAGTGCCCCTGGCCCCTGTGCTCATCCATACGGTCCGAAGCCTGAATGGAGGGGCCCAGTGCGTGCCGAGAGCACGGACAGACGGACCAGCGAGGTGACTGGAAGGGTGTCTGGGTGTGACAAAGGCACAGAAGGGCCAAGGACCAGTCTAGGTCGGGGTCAGTGGGAGTATGTGCCCCGCAGGCCTTGGAGGGCCCACACCGGGGGAGGTGGGGCCAGAGCAGGCGCAACACCAGGGCGAGGAGCAGGCCGGACGGTGCGGGTCCCCCCTAGGGCAGGACCTGGGCGTGTTCCCGTGAGGGCACTTTGAAACTACGGTGAGGTCCTGGCAAAGGTGGCAGAGTTGGTCCGGTGGTTTGAAGAGATCACAGCAGGGCTGTGTGCCGGAGGCCAGCGTGGGCTCAGGGAGGCCAGTTAGGAGGCTGCTGTGGTGCGGGTGCCCAGGAGCCCCAGCCGGGACGTGGTGGGCTTTCAGGGCAGGGCGGGGCCGTGAGGGGGCAGGGGCAGCAGGAGGCTCTGCTTGACGCTGGCCCCGTGGGGCCCTGCAGGAACAGCAGGGGATGTGGGCCACGGGACTGCGGAGAGGACAGGCTGATGCTGGAGGAAGAATCGCGTTCAGTGAGAAGAGAGTGCTGGCCCTGGGTGGACCCAGGAGGGAAACCGAAGAACAGAAAGTGTGGCTGCTCTGAGCCCCGTCTGCCTCTCCCTGTCTCTCTCTCCGTACGTGTACATGCCGACATCTCTGTGTATTTGACACACACGCCTATGCATACACACACGTGTACACGCGTCCATGCCTACACACACGCACGTCCATGCCTACAGCTCACACATGTACACACAGCAACCACACATACATGTGCACACACACGTGCCCATGCAGACACACACGTGCACGCACACACATGTGCCCATGCATGTATACTCATGCAAATATGCACACAAGTACACACCAACACCTGCACATGTACATGCCATACGAGCCCGTGCGTGTGCACAAACACAATGCGCTCACAGCATACACAAGTATGCGCACACACATGCACACGTCTGCACACATGCATGTACATACACACTAACATGTACCCATGTACATGCACACACACGCACACACACACAACACACACAAACAATGCACACGTGCACACACATGCATGGGTGTGTAAATACACACACGCACACGCGCTCACAAACACATGCATCTATATCCACACATACATGATCCACACACGCAAGCAGAGTCCATGACACACACGGATCCAAGGGACAGTGTGCGGGTCCTTTAGCTGAAGGGAGGAACCAGAGGATGCTATGAACAGGAATCACGACTTTGAGCTCTTTGTTCAATAAAATTCTAGGCTGTCTTTATCTCCTAGTTGCGCAGGTGTAGGAAGTCATAAATGTTTAATGGACGGGAGGAGCCAGCAAGTAGCGGTTGCGCGGTTCTATCTGCCGGTCAGAACGACGGCCAGGCCCCATCAGGGCGGCAGCCACCCCGCCACCAGGCCGAGTCCTTGTTTCCGGGGTGAAGGCGGGAGCTGCTCTGCTTCCGAATTTCCTATGGAATGCGGCTCAAGTTTCGTCAAGTTCTTTCTTAAAGTTAAAATACACTTATTCGTCCTTGAACAAAGTGTGGGTCTCCTTCGCCGTGTATGAACATTTGAAAACCGTGCATGGCCTCATCGTCTGTCTGCGGGAAAGAGCGTTTTCTAATGGGGAGTGTCCCAAAGAAATGCAAGCTTACAGTTTTCTGGTTCATTTTTAGCTGCTCTAGCAGAGATGAAAAGCATCTCTTCCACAGCAGCATTTTGACAAAGACCAGTCGAAACCAAATACAGACAATGGGAAACGCCTGTCCTTGGTGCCGGGAGAACTCTCGGTGCTGTGTCGGGGCGCTGGGCAGGGAGGGGCTCCCCAAGCATCACGGAGGCCCACTCTCTTGTTTCTGAATCCTCTGCTTCTCTCTTTCTGGAATGATACTCGTCTCTTGGGATATCAGCAATTTCACTGAAAGCTGTCATTGTGGAGCATTTAGGGGAAAACACACATGTGATACAAGACTCATTCTTCGAGGGGATTGAGCTATGGAGGGTAAAGTCAAAATAGCTACAGGGTCTTACATCTCTTTGAACTTCATTGGAGGAGTTTCTTAGAACATTGATAAAACCATCTAGCGCCTCAATCATTTAAAAAATGCTATTTTGTTTTTGGAATTAATAATAATGCAAGCACATCTGAGAAAAATTGGGAATTAGGGAGATGTCGAAGAAAGATAAGGACTTTCCCATTATTATAGCATCCGAGACAGCTGTTTGCCACGGGGGCCGTCTGAACCGGCCCGTGTCCCTAGTGGTAGGTTACACGTCAGGTGCATGGTTTACAAAGCAGAGTTCCAGGCGGGGGATGCACCGTGTCGTGCTTCTCTGCACCCCACTCCACTGCGGGCATTTTTGCGTATTGCTAAGTGTTCCTCATGAACATGACTTTCCCGGGGATGTGGTACCCCCCCAGGCGAGCTGGCCCTGGTCAGCGGCGGCAGGAGGGAGATGTACCTGCGTGTCTCTCTTTGCCCGTTTACTGGTGTCCTGTTGGGAGCGCGATACTGGCTGTGGTGGCAGAATTTACACAACAGACGCTGTCGGTCACGACACATGGGGACTTACTTCTCTTCCTCTGCAGGGACAGTGGAAAGGAGATGTAGGCACACCCCAATTCTGTCTTGTGTCGTGGTTAACACCGAGCGTGGCTCTTCCTGAATGCAGGATATTTCAGTGACTTGCTATTGTCACTGCGAAGATCTTGTCCATAAATCTTCGCCTACATTTCCGATGATTTCTTTGAGAGAGAACACTGCACGTGGGATTTTAGGCTCAGAGGGTGGGAGAGTTCGTAGGGCCCTGATGCGCACCTCCACCTGGTTTCCCAGAAAGGGTGACCCGCTGGTAACCACTGGGGCGGGCGCGTGAGTGTCTAATCGCCAAATCCTGGTTCGCCTCAATTACCGTCTTAAACGTCTTCGCTAATTCAGAAAGAGAAAATGACGTCTCGCTGTTGTTTTAGTTTGTGTTTTTAAGTTATTAGCAAAGGTGAATTCTAAAACGATGTATGACGGTCATATGTATTTCTTCTGTGAATTCTTCACGTCCTGTGTGCAGAGGGTTTGACCACATGATACACCTTTACCAAGTTCATGTGTGTCACAGCTTGTTGGTGTGGATGCAGACAGCCAGGCCACGGGCTTCCTCTGCCATGTGGCCGGACGGCGCCGGCGTCACTGCCAGCCGAGGGCTTGGCATCCTGGAGGGCTTCACGTGAACAAAGCACGTCAGATCACACGGGAGCCTCTTGTCCCAGAGCCGCTCCACGGCTCTTCCAACCGACCCAAGATTCCACGTGCAGGGACTCGGCGTGCGGTGAGGCCTGCTCTCCTGACGGCGACCTCGCCACACACGCGCTGCTCAGAAACCTTGTAATCCGAGGGGTTAGGGTTATGTTCTGGGATGTCCTGTGCTACATGGACCCTTGCGAGCACCGGTCAAAACCAGGCCCGATTGCCGGGAACCGGGACGCACGCCAGAGCCTCGGGCAGAAGGAGGAGGAGGGCGTGGCTGAAGGTGAAGGCGCGGAGGGTTCGGCGAGGCGGCGTGTGCAGTGCACGCACGTGTGCGGGTGTGGGAGTGAGCGTGCGGGGGGGACACACACATGCATTTTCTCCGTGGAGGGAAGCCGCCGGCCACGCTCCGAGTTCTGGGCCAGGCTGGTGAGGACCGGGCGTGGCGGCGTCCCGGGCATGGGACGACCCTGAAACTCCTGGGACTGTCTCCCCGCCGACTCCCTGGCTTTTCCCAAAAGCACGGGCACGAGGGCACAGACGCCCCTTCCAGTCTCCCCACCAACCTCGCGATGCCGCCGGGGACAGGTTAAGTGACCCGGGGCAGAGGTCTGTGGCGGGCCGCGGCCTCTCCTGAGTTCTCTGACCCTTGTCAGTCTGAGGAGGCGGGAAGTGCGGGACGGTGAAGCCGGAGACAGGAGGTGTGCGCTGAGCTTTGCACTTCTGTTTTAGGGCCTTCAGGGCAACAAGGGACACAGACGCGCAGCCGTAAAATGTCCTGAAGTGCGAGCCCTTCAGGGCAGGACGCGTCATCACCTTTGAGTTCTTGGAGCTTCTGGCACGTGACCGTGTCCTGCACATCCGGGCAGCGCGCGCTGTAACCACAGCCTCTCGGTCACAAAGCCACGTGACGCTCCCCGGTGGAAGGGCCTCAGCACCTTCTGTGGCAGGAAGACAAGCCCACCGAGTCTGATGGAAGTGCCCTCGCCACAGACGGGCCGCCCTCCGGGTGACACCGACCCGCCTAGAGGTCCCGGGAGCCGGCGGCCTCTCCCAGCCTTTGGACACCTGCCGAGCTCTGGGAAGCCTGCGGCGGGAGCGCTGTGCGGGCGCTCACGGAGACTGCCGAAGCCCCGTGTGCCTCCCGGGCTGCGTGGTCCAGCAGAGCAGTGGGGTGGGAAGACGTTCCGGGTGACCGGGTGTAAACGCGGCCCGTCGCGGTCAAGCACGCTCTTCCCTTCGTCCGGCCAAACCGCAGGAGCCCGGCCGCCACCGAAGACGGCAGGCCCTTTGCCCACAGCCGCCCGCACACACTTTGGCCGGGGCCTCTGGGCCCCACGCCAGGCTGGCCCCACGCCTGCCGCGCGAGCAGACCCTGGTCATTTCCGGGGCAAGGAGAGCTGACAGGAGACTGTTCTCCGTCTCCGGCGACCCGTGGGCAATGGCTTCACGGCTACTCTTGGGAGAAATCGCACGATGGTGGCCCGGGTGCACCTCTTTCTCTGGGTCCCGGCTGCCCGCACCCTGTGTGGGCCACGTGGAGGGGATCGCAGGACCCCACGTTCTGGAGGCGGGTGTCCCGCGGCTGCTGCAGCACCGGGGCGGAGGCGGCGCCCACGGGGCTCGAGGTCTGAGAGGCCGCCAGGCGCCCGGCCCGTGCCCCCATCCCCAGCGGCTGAGTGTGTCGGGAAGGAAAGAACCGCTCCTTTTCTCCACGGCGACGAGGATGGTTTCTTCCCAGTGGCTCCCAGTCGCGGGGGCGCGAGCACGGGCTCGCTGGTTTCCGCCGGCTTCCCTGGACATGGATGGTGTTTCTCTGGCCCGCGGGGCCCACAGGGGTCATGAGCAGCGCAGGTTTGGCAGAGTGTTGGCCCGGCGCTGCCGGGCGGCGGGAGCAGACCCTGCTCGGGAGCCGGCTTTGGGGAGTGCCAGACATGGGCACTGCTGCCGCTGCGGGAGAGGCTGGGAGGCACGGCCGCGGCCCTCGGGCGACACTGTGGTCACTCAGGGGGACGAGGAGGGCTGGGGCTGGCCAGAGCACCCTAACGCGGCACCTGGCCCGGGCCCAGGTCCTGCGGTGGCCCCTCTGTCCCACCAGTGCGTGTTCTTTCCCCGCGTTCGGGCCCACCGTGCCCCAGCTGCGGGCCGGCACCCTCTCCGCGGTCCTGGCGGCCGGGGCTTGGCGGGAGCAAGTTCGCGAGGCATGGGGAAGGCAGGGGGGTTTGTCCTTGTCCGTCTGCCGGCGTAACATTGGACAGAAGCCCAGCCGGAGTGCAGGAACCGGGGCGCACAGTTTGGGAGTGTGGTCCTACCGGGCATGCTGGGGAAAAACCAGGGGATGTGAGGTCACTCTCTCCAGGTACTTCCTCCCTGGTTTCAGAATGGGTGACTTACTCCTCAAAACGAAAGGCCTGCTCCTGTGCAAGTCTGTCTGTGCGGGTGTAGTCCTCAGATGGGAATTACCCAGGGAAACGAACTCCTTCTGGAAGCTTCTGCACAACTTAGCTTCTGCGCACGACTTCCCCGAGAGGACGGACCCCGGGCGGCGGGGCCTCCGGAGGCTGGTGAAGACGCTGGGCTCCTGAAATACACGGGGCGGGGACTCGGGCGAAAGCGGGGCCAGGTTCAGTAGCGGGCACCTCCGTCAGCAGCAGTTTGATCAGAGCAGAGAAATGGGGCGGGTTCGTCCATACAAGCTGGTTTCCTGACATAATTAGAAATCCACACGTAAAGCACACCAAAGATGAAACCAGAGGCTGAGATACTGTGTTGATGTCTTGTGGAAAGTTTGGGTGAATCACAGACTATTTTCCCCATTTGCTGGTCATTACACTAAGAAAAATTTCTGGGCCTCGACCGCGGTCCGTGTCACCTTCCATGGTTTTATCACCAACACAAACGCCGAGAGACACGCCCCGCAGTCTTCCCAAAGCGACGGTGGCCGGGCCTTGGGATTCCAGAGTTCGTTCAAACTGCGGGACACAAACCCTCCTGTGCCGCCCCAAGCGCCCCGAACCCGCTAGCTGCTTTGTGACTGGTTCCTCTCAGGGACACAGCTTCGCCACTGAAACGCTGGGGTCTCTGTTCGCCGTACGGCTCAGTGCACAAGCACGCATCGTAGTTACGGGCTTTATAAGACTCATGTTATTTACATATTTCAGATCGTTGGGCAAATCATGATTTTAAAAAATTAGCGACGTTCCCTTTGCAGTCCATGGCAAGCAGCTCGTGTGTAAAGAAGCGCCTGTCTTGGGGCTGTGGGGCCTCTGTCCGTCGGCAGCACAGACGTGGGGGACCTCCGGCCGTTTCCCGTAAGGGGGCTCCTTTCTTCTCTTGGATCTTTCCAGAAGCCCTCGGATGGGAGTGGGGGGAGCCGGCAGCTTTCTCGGAACAGCAGACGCCCCTATGCCTCTGTGTTCCTTTCACACTTGGTGGCCCCGGGGGGCCGGGTGTGTGTGTCAGCTGCTCTACTCAAGAAGGGTTTCGGGGCGCCTGGGTGGCTCAGTTGGTTGAGCAACTGGTCATGATCCTGGAGTCCCGGGATCGAGTCCCGCATCGGGCTCCCTGCTCAACAGAGAGTCTGCTTCTCCCTCTGACCTCTCCCTTCTCATGCTCTCTCTCTCTCAAATAAATAAATAAAATCTTAAAAAAAAAAAAAAGAAGGGTTTCCAGAGGGACACGATGGTCTGGAACTTTCCACAAAGCGTGGCCTGTGCCATGGAGCAGTGAGGTCTTGCTGCTTCTTCAGTCTGCTCAGCTCTCGGGGCGAACAGTGTGCTGGGCCCTGAGTCACAGGGGAGGGGAGGGCTGTACCAGACACTCGTGTTGTGTCACAGGACAGAGGCACTTTGTCTTCTTGTCCCCAAATACTTAATGTTTAGTTGACATTGGTTGGAAAGTAAGCCTCGATGGTTAAACTTAAAAACTAAATATAAGCTTTATTTATTAAAAAAATACATCCAGCTGTAGAGCTTTCCTCAGGGATGCCCTAGAAAGGACCCCTAGGAAGGTTCTGAGTCGACCACAGAGACCGACGTTGTAGGAGCAAAGCTCGCTGCCCACAGCAAGCCGCCCGAGAGGCAAGCCGAGGGCCCGTGTCCCGGCAGGCGTGTGCTGCTGCTGGGCGGCGGAACGGACCTGCCATGGCCCTGACCCTCCAGCTTCCAGCTCTGTTTCTCAAAGGCCCAGGATGCGCTGGTCCCTTTGTGAAGCAAAGTGTGGCTTCCCCGTTGCACTTGTATCTAGGGGGACTTGAGGACGAGGAAGGCGAGGACCTGGCGTGCGACTGGTCTGAGCAGCCCCTGTGCAGACAGGCGGCCTCCCGGCTCTGCTCAGACCGCTGGGAACCTGCCTCGCCATGCGCTCTGACCTCAGACTTACCCACGAAGAGACGGAGACAAACGGCCCCTGCGTAGAAAGACTAAAGACAGCACATAAGCAGGCAGAGTTATGGAGGCCGAGGGAGAAGTAGGCTCTCCGCTGAGCAGGGAGCCCCATGCCGGGCTCGATCCCAGGGCTCCGGGACCATGACCGTGAACGTGTCACGGACAGAGCTATGCAGGGGCCCTGAAAGACTGGAGACTTTTAGAAAGGTGGAGACAGACTCTGAGAAAAGGATCTAGTCTGTGGGTTCCGGATCTGGTCCTGGGCTCTGGAAGCATCTGCTGAGCGTGTGGTGAGTCACGTCCAGTGATGTCCCCAGTGGCTGCTGAATCAGAAGCAGGTCCTAGTCCTGGAGCACCAGGATCTGCTTATGGGGCCAAGTGCCTCTCTCTGGAGGGCACCCACGAGCCCTCTCTCATTCCCTGTGCTCTGGGCACGTTGGGTTGCCCCGGAAACACACGCCCGCAGGGGCTCTGGTGCCGGGCTAACAGCTCCTTCCTGGACAGTGGTTCTCCCAGGTACGCGTTCACCCGTGCGGCTGGAGATGGGACCGGGCGTGGGCTGAGGAGCGGCTCGCGTGAGCACCACGGGGCCGCGGTGGCTCTGGAGGCACTTCCAGGCTGAGCTGCCGTCCAGAGAGGCTCCCACGACCCGAAGGAACTCCGGAAGCAATGGAGAGGAAGGAGCCGTGTGCATAAAACGGAAAAGGGGTTTTACGGTCACTGTGAGAGACTGACGGAGGCAGCTGCCAGGGCTTCTTTAAAATGGAACCAGCCCGGCCGGCCCCGACGGCAGCCCTGCGCTTTCGTCCTGCGGCTCATGAAATCATCGCCGCTGCGCGTTCCAATATTTACCTCTTCGCCCTGAACCTTTGCAAAGCTGGATCCAAAACCACGTTGCTGTTAATTGGAAATGCCCCTGCAATGCCTGGAAAAATTAGTCGTGGGGAGCAGAAGAAGAGCAGCTACAACCTCGCAGGTCCGTTAGCTCTGTGATTGGCAAAAGGGCGCTGCCCCGACCCACGGGGTTATTCACGACTCACAGCCGGAGGACGGCAGCCGAAGAACAGGTTTCTTTCAGGTCGCTCCGCACACTGACATACATATAATTTAAATATTTATCCGCTGGGAGAGGCCGCGGTGCTGGGCCCAGTGGTGCCAATGGGGACTAATCCTGGGGCCTGCACCGTGCTGACTTGGGCCTGTTCTGCGCGTGCCAGTTGAATAACACGCGGCACTTTTCTCGAGAAACCCCCACCATGACTTCAAAACACATCAGTTTCAATTAACTCTAAGAAAAAAACCGGGATCACTAATTCTGGGCTGCGGTTACGGGTCCTGAAGCCGGCTGCTTTGAATTTGAGGACGTTGAGGGAGGCTCAACCAGAAGACGTGTGAGATCAGAATTTTTTTATTATTATACCTGGAGTGACAAAACTGCCAGACGGTGCACTTTTTGGCTTTCAAAAGGTGTCACGGCAGAGCCATTGTGCGGGGGAGAATCCAGCCCGGCGGTGTGGACCGGGACATGGGCCGCTGGCGCTCCGAGAGTCTGAAGCGTGGGTTCAATTTGCTTCTCTAACCTGAGCGTCCGCACCGGCTCGGCTGCAGACTCGGGGACACCCGGCGACGCCCCTTCCTTGAGCCGCCGTGCTGAGGCGGGCTCGGGACGCGCTTGGGCCGGCGGTGGGCTGTGCTGGGCCCCCCACGTCCAACCACAGCAGCGGCCCAGCACGCACGCACGCTCCGGCCCGATTTACTCGATGGTAAAACGGCTCCAAATTATCAGCTGAATTTTTCATGAAGGAATTCTGTTTTCTTTTCAGGTAATTTGTGGATAATTGTAGTGGGAGCAGATTCTCACCAACTAAGAATATCCTCACTTTTGCTCCTACTGCTGCTTCCACGGACGCG
>NC_081564.1:90535429-90569839 GCF_022355385.1 Mustela nigripes | reverse complement strand
GGGGATGGTCACTGCCGCTTCCACGGACGCGGGGGACGGTCACTGCCACTTCCACGGACGCGGGGGACGGTCACTTCCGCTTCCACGGACGCGGGGGACGGTCACTGCCGCTTCCACGGACGCGGGGGACGGTCACTGCCGCTTCCACGGACGCGGGGGACGGTCACTGCTGCTTCCACGGACGCGGGGGACGGTCACTGCCGCTTCCACTGGGACGGCGGCAGGTCACCTTAACACAGTAAGAGTCAGTTAATTTTGTGCAGGGAGCAAAGCCAGTGGACAGGGACAGGGAAAGAGGGAGTGAGGACGGCCTCAGGGCAGGGCCAGAGAGACTACCCAGGGAGGGGGTTTTTGGAGCAAGAGGGGCAGGGCGCGCCCTGGGCTGGTGGAGCCGGTGGAGACGGAGGCCCCTTAGAGCGCGGTTCCTGGACAGCCACTATTTCCCGCTGCCGTGTTGCAATATTTTGGGTTTTCTTCATCTCTTGGCCAAGTCTGTACAATAGCGTCAGGCGATGTTATGGAGAGAGGAGGCCTGGCCATCGGAGAGGTGTGGGGCAGGTGGTCCACGGGTTCTGGCTGGGACCCCTGAGAAGGGCCCTGGGTGAGGGTCTCGGCAGACGGGCTGGGGAAGCTTCATTAGTGACGGGAGCCCAGGAGACCCCAGGGCAGAGTCAGGGCATGGCCCTCCCCTTTCCCCCAAATGTTTTCCCCAGGGTCGCCCCCTCGGGAAGGGCAGTATCCCTGTGCAGAGGACCCCTTCCTCTCAGCAGCTGCTGTCCTGAACAGAGGTGCCTGGCTGCTGGGGGGCACCATCTTCCTGCGCTCCCCCGGCGGCTCTGGTTCCCACCTTCAGGGTCCTGATCCGTCCGACACCCGCTGTGGCCCCTAGAGGTCTGGGCTGGTAAACCGGGTGGCTACGGAGTCCAGGCCAGCCTTTCCTGGTTGCATCTCACCTTTGCCTTCAGCCTGGTCTCTACCACGTCTCCCTGAAGGCACCCCAGATCCTCGGCTGGGTCGCTGGTCTGTCCCCTTGAACAGGAACCGGCCGCCCTGACCTAGATGGTCACACTCGGGCCTGAGAGCTCGTCTCTTCTTTCTGACTTTCCTTCTGTGGCTCCCTGCTCCCCAGAGCGGGTCAGGGGCTGTGGAGGAGGGTCCTTTGCATCTCTGCCTCGGCAGCACTGTCCCGGGAGGGTGGAGCTGTCTCCGACGCCTGTCACATGAGATGGGGCAGGTGACATGGGACACGTGGCCCGATGTCTGACGCTGACCCGTGCCCGTGGGGTCTGGGGTCCCTGCTGGGTGGGAGGTGCAGGCTGCGCTCCCGGTGAGACACCCACTGGAGCTTCCCGTCCCCGGGCCTGAATTCTGCAGACGCGTCTTGTTGGAAACAGAGATAAAGAAATCTCACGCGTTTCTCTGTGCTCCCCCACCTCACGTCTCCCCGCCCCCACCCGCCCCCCAGGACACAGGACGACACAGCTGCATTCTGCAAAATGAACTTCCCGTGTCCCGCAGCTCCCGTGGGGACTCGTTCCACCGGGACCAGAGTTCTCTGCGCACAGGTTATTGGGCCACCTCGGGGGGCCGAGGGAGCCAAGGGGCAGCGTTCTGCAGAACCCTGTGGGCACGAGCCCCCGAATCTCTGTCCGGGTGCCCTCGGGGAGGCTGGAGGTTCGCGCTGTCCAGTTTCACTTTATAGGTGCTCTGTGGGGACGGCTGCCTGGGGACAGACGGCTTCCTCCGCACGGCCGGGGCTGTGACTCCCCTGGGACTAAGGTCACCGAGGATTGCAGGAAGATAACGGCTCACGACACTCCGAAGACATAAGCGTCCGCCGGGAAGTTTTTGCCGTCTTGCTCTAAACCCTGCCTGGGCATGAGTCTGGGCAGCTGACTGGCTGGCAGGTGCCTTCCCTCCGGGCTGGCGCATTCCTACCTTATCTTTTTTTCCCATCTCTCCCGACACAAGGACACAAGACACCCCAGAGTGGTGTTGTTTCATTAAATGCACAATGGAAGTAACTCGACATGCCTGGGCCTGTCCAGCTGAAGTGACACAAACACAGGCGGCGGGTGGCTCCGGGCGCCCAGCTGGGCTGTGAAGGCATTTGCGAGATCGTGTGCACAAGCCCTGGGTGTTCCGTCTCACGAGGAGGTGGGGGTTTGCAGATGGGCAGCATTTGGGAAGACGTCCCGTCGTCGTGAACATTCAAGAAGTTGGCACTAATGTGTTTAAAGAGATTCGTCCTTTGGAGCAGAGACGTTCTCTGCTCATTTATGCAGTGAATGTAGCTTGGGTGTCGGCTCCAGCCTCACGCACCGGGATTAAGTCCCATCAATTTTATTGGGAAAAAAGGCTGTTTGCCTGATTGCTGAGGGGTCTGCTCTGATTGCTGAGGGGTCTGCTCTGACCCATCCTACCTTTAGCTTCCTCGCAGGGACGGACAGTGGTGTGCGGAGTCGGGTCCCGCCGGGAGCTTGGGGAGCAGAGAACGCGGGTCTAGAACCTAGAAATGTCCCCGCCTCTTGCTGGGCCTGGAGGTCCTCACGCGAGGCTCCCGGGACCTGCTCGGGAGGCTGTAGAGGTTGGAGCACAGCCACCACGGGTGCACGCCTGTAGAGCGCGCCGTGTCTGAACACCGCGGCGTCAGCCCTTCCCTGGGGGGTCGGACCCTCCCGTGCTCCAGGAGAGCTCCTCACCTTCACCCGGCGGGAGTGTTTGGGCCGCAGCTTCGACAACAACCGCCCAGTGGAAGATTCGCGTTTCTGAGGTGTGTTGAGCCGCAAGGTTTGAGTAGCTTGTTAAAAAGATCCGACGTGTGTGGAAATGGAAACACTTGTGCTAAGTTGGATTTTAGTTCAGAATTCATGTCAAGTCATTGAGGATCAGAAATTTATAAGTGTATCACTGAAGCAAAACCATTTCCGCTTAACGATAAAAATGCCGACAAAGTTACAGGGAGTGCGGAGAGGCGAAGTGCTTTATGCGCGCGTTAGGTGCAAACTGCGGTGGATTGCTTCGGTTGCCTGAATAATCATTAATGACGACAAGCTCCTTTTCGTTGAAATGTAAAAATCAGACTGCAGTCTTTATACCAGAGCTCGTTCAGATGACGCGGGGTTTTAGGTGGGCTTGGACTCAACACACTGGGTCTGCATTCCTCTCTCCCCTCACGCGCTCCCTCTGGCTAAGGCTGTCTGAAGCCACCTGGAGCCGGTCCTGTGATTGCCGTCCCCGGGGAGGGGCTTGCGCTCCGGCAGGGGGGGCCCTGGCCCAAGGCCATGGCACATCAGTGGCCTGGAAGTGGGTCCCAGGAGATCCAAGTGTCACTGCCGGACTTTCTGGGACCCTGTGGGGCCACCTCCTATTTCGACTGTGGACAAGCTCCCATCTTGGGGAAGAGTTTCCAGCTCTGAGAACACACGTGCAAGGTCCCAGACCCGACTTGAATGCATTTCAGCATAGGAAGACCGTGAGTGTCTGCGTTGGCAGACGTGAACTTCGACCGGCTGGGCCCCTGGGAACGCGCCCGACGCACCCGGCGAGGCAGGAATGAAGGTCATCTCCCCAGCTCAGCAGCTGCCCCGCCCCCGATGGGGATGGCAGACACACAGTAAGGACGGAAGGAAAGAGCAAAACCTCGGACCACGAGGTTTTTTAGCCACGAGCTAAAAATAAAGGACAAAAGCCTGTTGTGTGGAAAGCACAGAGCCATGTTTGCGAAGGTAGTCGAGCGTCCTGAGGGACAGTGGGTGGCCGCGCAGGGCCTGGGGACCAGCTTCCTCCGTGGCGTCGCCCAGTGCAGAAGGCTGTGTGAGTGTCCCGCACGGGGGTCTACGCATGGCAGGCAGGGTGGCGGGTGCCTGGGGTGTGTGTGAGCTGGGGTGGGGGGCCCATGGGGTACGTGTACGCTGGGGGGTCATGCATCAGGGTCGTGTGCGGGGTGGGGGTGGGGGTGTGGGAGGGTGTGCAGGGGGTGGGGCCCGCACAGGATGGGGGGCATTCTAGGGGGTAGGGCACGTGCACACCCAGGTCTGCCTCCTTGTTCTAACGTCACAGGAGGACCTGGGCTCTTCCACTCCAGGTCGTTCTAAGCCAGGTTTGTCCCCAGAGGGCTGGGGCATTCGTTTGTCTGTTCGTTTTCTGCAGTAAACCTGGAGCTGCCCAAAAGCCTGCACCAGGGAGTGGCTCTCGGTGTGAACCTTGAAGGGGGTGGAACAGGTGGTGGTTTCTGCAGGTTTACCTGGGGGGGATCTGGCCGAGTGCTGTGCAGAGGGCTGCCCTGTGGACAGTGACCCTGTGCAGTGAGCCCAGGAGGAGGTCAGGATGGACTCCTTGGCATTTTGGGTTTTGGTTCCGTCTGCAGTGGTGCACCCCTACTAAGCGTTCCCCTTTTTTTATGTGTCACATGGCGGCGCTCCTCTGGTCTCTGCCCAGCGTTCAAAGGTGGCACCAGGGCGCTGTGGGGGCGTGTCCAGGGGCTGCTGTCTCAGGACCCCACGAAGGGGCTGGGCATCTGCCCACGGTGGAGGGCAGGAGCCCAGCAGTCAGGCCCGCCCCCAGCAGGCAAGCTCTGTCCAGCAAGGCAGGTGTGGACCCCTAACCCCACTGTGGCTGAGGAGTGGCTCCGCGGGTCACCTAAGTGGACGTTCAGCTCGGTTCTTGAAATGCAGAGAGGTGTCTCCCTCCCCCGGCCCCCTCTTCCCACAAAATTATACTTTTTTTTTTAAAGCCCAATTCCCAATAGATAAATAGTAATTACAATTACAATCGCGTACGCCTGATGAATACTGGATTGGCTTTCGATGCAGGAACCTCAGGAAACTCGCCTTTTACAGGAGAACTGATGAGCACCACCCCCGGGGCGGTCTTCCTTTTTTTTTTTTTTTTTAAGTAATATTTAACATCACTACAAGCGGTTTGTTGTTTAAAGGAATGGATTAGCCCAGCTGTAGTCCGTGGCGCACGCGCCGTCCGAGAACCGTTAAATCCACCTTTGCCTCCGCGGGTATCTGACGCGGCTTTATTAACAACGCTCTGTTTGCCCATACGGAGAAGGTGACTGACCAGATGTTCTGAGTTTTAAAAGATCTGTTGGTGTCCCCGCGGTTTCCACTGGGAGGTTGACTTGTCCCGGATTTTCCTGCTGAGAGCCAGAGCAGGGTTGCCGGCACAGGGAAGCTGTTCCAGCCCCCCAGGCGCTTGCGGCGCGGGGCTGAAGGGACCGTCGCCTCACCCTGCCCCCTGCCCAGGGCCCGGGGCTGGTGACGAGCCGCGGACGGACAAACAGCATCGTTGCATTCGTCTGTAGTAAAATGGAAGAAGGCTGCCGAGGGGAGTCTGGGTCCGGGAAGGTCAGAAAAGGGAACCGCGCGCATCCCTGGGCCTGGCCACATTCCCGGCTCGGGTGTGAGCGGGAAGGCGGCCGAGGGGGGCTGCTGAGCAGGACGGCGCCCTCTGGGCTGCGGCAACCGCCTGGGCGGCAGACGCGCCTGGGGGAGGAGGGACCCTCACGCCTGTGTAAATGCCCCGCACGGACAGAAACGGTGTCGGCTTAACCTGGAACGGAGGGTCTGTGCGGCCTCCGGTAAAGCCAGGGCCAACAGTCCCACGGATCACACGCAGGCCCCTCCCCCACGTGCCGCGTCTCATCGAGGCCCGCGTGCGTGCGTGCCCGGGACGCTGAGACAATACTCTGCTTTCTAAAGAGATGAGGAAGCCGCCCGCCATCCCCCCGGCATCTCGTCTGCGGTGCAGCCCTTCAGGCTCCCGTGCTGGAGCTAGCGGCTGGGCTGCACACCCTGGGCCAGAAGACACGTCAAGAGGAGCAGAAATTATTATTGATTTAATCACACAATCAGCGGCAAACACTTCAGGCTAAGATAGCAAATCCATACCAGCCTGCCCACGCGGCTTCCCTCACGAGTTCACCCGCAAACATGCGCCCACTTAGCACACACACGGGCCTGGGGTCAGCGCCCCTCGGAGGCCGGCCTCCCGGGCCTCGGGCTGAAATGCGCTGGGAGTCAAGCACTATCAATCAGCCATGAGAGTCGCATGTCTGGGAAGCATAACGACATCGGCAGGAGGATTATGGAACGCTTTCTTGCCATAATCTAGAAGCATCTTTCAGACAAAACTCTGCTTGAAATCAATTGTGTGCAAGGAGCTGCCTGCTGTGGCCATTCAGCGCCGCACAAAAGGGGTGAGCGTCTCCGTGCGATCTTTTGCTAGCACCGGTTTATCTAATGAGACCAGAGCTGTGATTTCTTTTCACATCAAACATAGGATCAATGCTCGGCACTCAGCAAAGTGTGGAAACGGCCGCACAGCCATGTCCTCCAGCGGCGAGCTCTGTGGCCCTGGGGCCCGTTCGGTCGGGGACCCGAGCGCGCGGCTCCTCCTGGCGCACCCGGCAGGGGTTGCGGGCTGGGCAGGGCCTCCCCGCGGCCAGCGGCTCCGAGCTTTGCTCTCTCCCCATTTCGGAAAACCGAAAACTGACTTTCCAATGTTCGCACCTCGGGATAATCCCAGACAGGGAGGAGGACCGGACGAAGGGTGTGGAATCCCTCGAGGTCTCTGGCGGGTGACACGGCAGGAGTCCCAGGGAGCCACCAGAGTCCCGACACCTGCGTCCAGCGTGCCTGAGTCTCAGGTTCCAGAAGGCCCCTCGGGGCTCAGGTCAGGAGAGGGTGCCCTGCACTCCCAGAAGCGGGTCCTGATGCAGATGAGGCTGGCCACAGCTGAACCACAGCACTGCAGTCAGGGGGCAGGACCCCCACCCAGTTAAGCAGGCAGAGGGCACGGGGTGGGGGGGGCACATGGTGCACGGGGAGCCCCACCTGTAGGGTCTCCCAGCGGCCAGCAGAGCCAGCGGCCGGGACGTCCTCTCTGCGCAGGTCCCAGAAAGGAGGGGCTCGAAAAGCAAGCGTCCTCTGCTGAGCCTGTGTGCGGGCAGCCAGGGTCAGAGGTCATGGGTTCGTAGGTCATATGTCACCGGATCCTAGGTCTGGAGGTCGCAGGTGTTCATTTCATCCAGCCCATCACACCCCAAGATATGTATCCTCATGTTTAAATGACTTGAAAATCCGATCGTCCTTCCTGCTGGGGTCAGAGCTCCTGAGGAAGTCTTCTGGAAAGTTCCCGGGAGTGAGCAGGTGGCCAGGCTCTCTTTGGGCAGCTGTGGCCACCCCGCTGCCTCTGTGTGCTGGCCTACCCCTGCGTGAGGCCTCCATGGCCCTCAGATACTGGCCTCACTCCTCCTTCCTGATAGCATGGCCGCAGAAGCCACAACTTGCAGGGGATCTGGCTGTAGGGGCGCTGCTGGCTTGTGCTCGGAGCAGGTCTGCAGGTGAGGGGCTCAGTGGTGGGCAGGCGCTGCCTGCTTGCCTGGTCTAGAGGCCTGGAGTTGCCACCTGGCACCGAGGGTCCCGTGCTGCCGTGCCCGTGCCCCACCCCCGCATACCGGGGGGCACCTGTTTCCCACCTTGGTCTTCGTAGGGGACCTACTCCACATCCTGGAGCTCGTGGAGCACATGTCTTCGAGGCCTGGGCCCCAGGCCACCGGCGCCTGCCCATGGGCAGCTCGGGCGGAGACCAGCGTCCTGAAGACAAGGCAAGGACATTGCACGATGTGGAGAGGACAAGCCCCTGCCCCTCTCGCACCGGGGTTGCTGCCAGGGGCCAGCTGGGTGCTAGGGATCCGGGGGCTCGTCCTGGGAGACCCATGTGCAGGCACCCTGAGCCTCACGCAGGCCAGGCCCCCCCAGAGCCCGCGGGCCTTGGTCGCCAGGGCCCCTGGAGCAGGGTTGCCGGCTGCAGCCTGGAGCCACGCCGTGGGTGTCTCGCCACCCACAGTGCTTTTCCCGCAGACCGTCCGTGGTGTGGGAGTTCCTGAGTGGCCCTTTACTGGCACAGCTCTTGCTGTGTTCTCTTTCCCCTCCGGGTCAGAAACGTTGATGGACCCTGGACTGTCCGTGAACACCCCTCTCCAGAGCCTGGAACAGGAGAGGCCAGTCTGGTCTCCTGCTGCCCCGGGTTGGGCACCCCGTGCGCTCTGAGGTCATGTGAGCATGATTTCCTAAACGTGCTCTTTTCCCCTTTTCCTGTGTCTGTGTCTTTGATTATCCAGTCACATCCTTCAACATCCTTCCCATAATCACTGATTCCGGAAACCTGCTCTGTTCACCGGCCCCGGGGCTCCCCTCGGAACGCCGTCAGCACTACCGTCCCCAGCGGGCGCTCCTGTGCAGCGCTGTGCCCCTCGGGGCTGCCTTGCCTGGTGTCCGAGTGACCCTCGGACGGCCGTCTTTCCTGGCCCCCAGCACCCGGCGGTGGGGACCCAGTCTTCCTCATCACAGTGTCACCTTCTCTGAAACTAATGCTCAGAACTGAGAGTCGGTCCCAGAAGTTGCTCCAAAGACTCTCCAATGATCATTAGAAAAAGGAATAAGTAAAAAAAGAAACTTAGAGATTGGAAGAATCCTCTCTTGTTAGTATTTTTCATTAGCAAATCTCCATTCTGTCTCAGCAAAGCTCAGGGAAATGCTGCAGCCATTGGGGGAGCTGGAGGAAGGGCTCTCCGGGCTCCCCGGCACTTCCTGGGGGGCTCTAACGATTTCCAAATCAAAGTGCAAAACATAAAAAAAGCAAAAAAGCCCTTTATCGCCTGGGATGCGTTTATTTTGGTTACGTAGGTGAACCGGTCATTCAGAACGCGGAGCCGTGTAGGTCTGCGAAGCCTCAAGTCTGGGGGAGCCTCGGTCAGAACAGGGACATTTGGCCCTGCCGCCGCCCAGCTTCGAAAACACAGAAGCGTTGGATCCCCGCTCGCACTTCCCTTGAACACCGCTTCCCAAACGAAAGAATTAGGTAATGTAAGTATTATAGAACCGCCGAGTAAGTTTTTTTCCAGACGTGGACACCCCGCCCGCCTCTGTGATAGCCTGGACCGGTCCCCGTGGCAAGCCTGGTCCCGTGGGAGAAGCGACAGTGAGTTTGTTGTCGGTTTGCCGAGTGCTCGAGAGCGAGCTGGAAAGCAGGGGTTGCCTTCACGCGGCGTCCCGTTGGAGGGGAGGGGAGGGCGGGTGCGGACCAGAGGGGTCTGCGGGCGCCGAGGGGCGCGGCGGGAGGGGACCGGCGGCCGATCCAGCCCTGGGAGGAGGGCGGCGCGCGGCGGGCGCGGCTCGCAGCTCTGTTTATGGGAACATCTGTCTAGGGCAGGACAGCTGGAGATGCATCTTTAGGGTTTTTACTACTTGGAATTTGTTTCAGGAAATAGATTTACTTCCATGTACCATCTTCTCGTATCAGAAACAAAGAGGAGGAGGAAGTGGGGCTTACGAACAATTTTCCTTCATTGTGGTCACTTTTATTCATAGATTATGAACGTGTTGCATATGCTTATGTTCTTCCAGAAGATGGACCAAATTTTCACGAAATGTCAAATCACCAGCCCCCTCCTCCCAAATATTGTGTGATTTTGGCCCACCCTGGCCTTTTTCCAATGTCTTTGCCAAACTAGCTACATTTATCAAGACATCTCTGGAAATTGAGAACAGAAACATTCCTTTGAAAATATTGTTCTTAATGTCGCAAGTTTGCTTCAAAGCAAAATTGTGCTCATGGCATTGTTTCTTCCAGCCATTTAAATGCCCTACATACTGGAGAAACAGAAAGACCAAATTCATTAGGGATAAATTATTAACTTAAATCTTCAAAGAAAAGCTTAAAGAAGGAAAAGCTCACCAAATAGAAGGAGAGGCCCAGCGAGCGGCACATAACTTCCCACCATTGTTTGTGTATTATTACAGCTATTATAACTAATTGATGCACTAGTGGCTAATTAGTAGCCTCGTTCCTCCAAATGTTTTGCAGGACAATTATTCTGCGCTGCTTCCAGAAGGAGGAGGGCGGCGTTTGTCTACCTCTGCTTCCTGTCCCGTGTTCCCCCAGCTTGCTCCGTGCTTGGGGAGCTGGCCTGGGAGGGGTCCCGCGGCACCTGCCCTGCTCCCTTGGCCCAGATAGGGATCTGCTTATGGCCTTTGTGTGTTCACTGGCCGGCGAGGTAGGGTCCACCGAGATCTGGAGGCGCGGAGCTTCAAAAGCAGCAGGGAGAGTCACCCGCATGCGGGGCTGCTTCAAGCCCGCCACGCCCGAGCGCGGTTCACCCATCCGTGTGGCCAGCTGCCCCCCCGCCCCAGAGCCACGAGCTCTGGGTGCCAGGGAATGAACCAATGGGTTGTGGTGTGTCCGTGCACCGGCCCTACAGGGACCCTGTACCTCTCGGGACACAGGAGGTGCATTCCCAGTCATCCCATGGTCTTGGGGTTGCTGATTTTGGTGCTTCTAAGTCGTCTGCTGGATGAAGACAGGCTTCACGGCTCGGGACAAGAGCAGCCCCTCGCGTGGCCTGCTGCTGCCCGCACACCCGGGTCGGCGCGGATGCGCCCGTTTCCTGTGTCATACCATTTCCAGAGCAGCAAAGACAGCGCGCGCATGAGCTCCGTGGCTGGCTGCCGTTTCTCCGTTCCCACCTGCCTTTGGCTCTGGGTCTGTGTGAGCCAGTGGGCAGCGGCAAAGGGAGGGCCGCCAGCTTCTGTGGCTTTGCCGGGGGGACCCGGTGGTTGTGCGGCTCCCCACTCACAGGTCACTGGACCACCCAGAGGCAAATGGTGTGTCTCTACCCTGCCCTGAGCGGCTTTGTGCAGCTAGAGCTCTGCTGGGAGAGTGAGCAGAGGCAGATGCGTGTCCAGGAGCCTGTGTCTCGATCTGGGCTTTTAAGGTGGAAGATCGGGCATCTAATAAGTCAGATGAAGGGGCGTGTGGTCTTCACCGCTCTTCATGCTCTGGCGCTTAGGAGCTCGTGCTGATGGCTTCACGAAAACCTCACAGGACCACTGGTGCCCAGTAGATATTTGTTGGGCCTGATGCGTATGCCGCCCAGATGCTGACTCTCACTGCTGGGAGCGTTACTGAGCCCACACGGTGCCCTCGGGAGCATCCTCTTTGACCTTCGTGAGCCCAAGGGGCAGGTAACACCATCACAGGTGAAAACCCAACACTCGGCTAAATGATGCCCCTCGACGGCAGTAGAGGGCAGGATGAACACTTACGTCCTGTCCTCTGGGGACTCCTGCCACCTTCTTACCAGTTCACGAGAAAAAAATCCCGTGAGTTCAGAAAGTGCATTTCTATGGAGAGTTACTGATTTCTTATTTTGGAGAAGTACGGCACCATCTGAATTAGACTTGAAGTTGGGAAGAGCTTACTGGAGGAGGCACGATTTAAGCCAATTTTGAAGGATGCGTAGGAGTTGGGTGAGTAACTTGGGGACAAGCATTTCAGACAGAGGGAACAGCATTGTGAAGGCAAAAAAGCAAGGGGCAAAGTATTTATGTGGATGAGCTAGAGGTGGGCAGTGACTAACGTCAGGGGTTAAATGCTACCCTGAAGGCCCCGCAGCAGTGGAACAGTTTAGTCCACGTGCATGTGGGATGGACACTGATTAGAGCAGGGCCAGGAGCGGAGCGTGGCACGGTGGCTGGAGAGACAGGAGGGTGGGGTCACGATGAGACCCGAAGGCTGGCTGAGGGTGCGCCTTGGCAGGAGGCGAGAGTCTCCAGTGGCCTGGGCTCCCTGCCGCGATCCTGGGATGGTCTTGCTGTCCAGTAGGAGGATGAGCATTGGGAGATCCAACTCTCAGTGCTTACAGGGTCTGGAGGGGGTCTTGGAAAATGTGTGTGGGTCATCAGCGCAGAAGTAGTTTAAGCTCTGGGTTCGGACGAGGTCTCCTGGGAGAGACATGGACGCTGGGGGTTGGGCAGGTGTCCGGAGGGCCTCTTCCTGGAGGGCTGCTCGGGACAAGGGAAACATGGGTCTGTGGGTACGTTTGGGAGTTCTGGGGGAATGGTGCCCCTTTCACCGCAGCGACTGCTTCTAGGGAGGGAGAACCTCTCGCTCCTCCTCCCCTTCCTCCTCATCTGAGCGGGCTGCTTCCTCTCTAGCAGATCCTACTTGCCTAGGACACCTGGGCTGGGGGTCCCTACCCCACCCGCCTGTGCTGTTGGAGGAGTCCCAGGTGAGACTCCGCTGGGATCGGGTGGGGGGGAGGCGTTCCCTCGATGACTTGCCCCGCGTCTGGAAACACTGCCGTAGCAGCAGAGGGGCAGTGCGGCCTGGCAAGCACGGTCGTCCCTGAGCCGGGGCCAGGGGGCTGCACGTGCACCTTCTTGTCCCACGTCTGTCTTCGGGGCTTTCTTCTCGGCTCTCTCTACACTGGAGGGCGAGGCCTGCTCTCTGATGGCCATGTCCTCCCGGGCCTGTGTGTGGGGCCTCGAGAGGCCACGTGTGACGCTGCGCAGAGGCACCGCCCTGCCGTGGCTCTGGGGGCAGCTCGGGCCCTGGGCCGGAGCCAGGCCACGTGGGGCCGCCGTGTTGGTTCAGCAGCACTGAAAGCGGGTGGTAGGAAGGTGTTTTCGACAAGCGAAGAAGAGATTCTGCAGAAAATATACCTACTGAGATGACTCAATTTCATCTGTAAAAATGCGGCTTTATTCAGAAATTGTCAGTGATATGATACAGCTAATTAAGGCATGCATGGTGTTAACGGTTTCATTAGAGGAGATAATATTGCACAAGAAAAATAAGAAATCATTATGATGAATGTCTCAACATTACATTACATGTTAATGAAGTGTAAATGATCTAATTATTTTTGAAAGAATACAGATTCGATTAAACTGTCGGAATTAAATTGGAAAGGACAGCCTATTGTACTTTTTATGTACAGACAAGTTAACGTTAATTAGGCACAATCTACAGGAACAAATGAGGCACAACCCTCGGTGAACAATCATGGATCCATTGCTCAAGGCAGGTTTCATAAAGAATTATATTAGGGAAAAAATTGTGAGTCAATTACATACAGGGCCACGGCAGTGGGAGGGCCCGGGAGGCGCGAGGCCGGCGTCTCCTTTCCCACCGGGCCCTCACCGCGCTGTGGATGCGTCTCACCGCCACGTCCATAAATCCCGATTCTACTGGTCAGCGGTGAGATTGATTTTCATTGTGTCCCCGAAACAGCTTCCAGGAGGCAGCACGACCCGCTGGTGGCTTCCTACCGCGGACCGGCCTTCGGAGGTGACGTCCTTGCCAGCTGGCCCCACCGGGGTCTCGGAGCAGGACGCTCCTTTGTGTTATGGCCGTTGTCATGGCAACACGGCGGCCACTCTCGGCCGTTCCTCCCAGGTGCTGTGGCTGAGCCACGAGGGACGGCACGGGTCCCCCTCCCGTTATCTGTTTCAGATCGATCGACCCCGAGAAGAAAGAGAAGAGGAGGAAAGAAACCACAGTGAGGGACAGATCCGGGATCTGTCAGCTCCGCCGATACGCCACCAATACAAACCTACCTTTTTTCTCTTCTGGAAGAGCAATTTTGAAAACCAAATATTCTGCATCTGGCTTTATTCCTATGTTGTTTGTATTTTTATAGAATCAAGACCTGAAACCAGAGGAGTCCACTTCTTCATGGACGTGTCTGCCGAGGCTGGAAGGGTCCACGTGCCAGGACAGCCTCCGGGCCTCAGAGCAGCGGCGTGTCCTGTAGGGTGCTGGGCGGGGCAGGTGTGGCCCGTGGCCCCACATGAGGCCACATGTGCCCCCAGTGTCGGGAGGCAGGTCTCGTGGACCTTCCTGAATGCAGGCCCCGCAGGCTCGTTTCTGGAGCCACTCACTTGTGCTGAAGTCTGTGAAAGCATCGGTCTGCATCTCTGACCTCTGCACCAGGCCTGCGTTTTTGAAATGAAACTACACCTGCTAACTTGTGTTCTTGTTTAATTACGGGGCTGTCCTACTTTACTAAAACCCAATACACGAAAATATGACTGAAAACCTCCAGAGAAATGAAAAGACGATTATTCACAAAGAGTGTTTGCTGCATCGAAGGGCTTACTGCTGGGGTCCTGTTAATTCTTCTGGTTCATTAAAAATAAGATATAGTTGGCACATTAGCCCATGAATATAGTTATTTCATAAAACAAGGGACACAGCTGCTCCCTCCCCTTCTCCCTCAGGAAGCTTCGTGGGGGTGAGAACGGAAGGAGCAGGGTCCTCTGGTGCGCAGAGCAAGAGATTTCTTTTTACACCCCGCTCCAAAACTTTAGGGTAATTATTAATAATTAGAATTGAGTGAAAAACCCACACCAAGTGAGTTATTCAGTGTAATTTGCAGTTAACAATAGTTGCCTTTTTGAAACCTCAGGAGTCAGAACAAGAGAGTCATACAGTCTTTTTGTTTTAATTTCTGGCAGCTGAAGGGACCAAGACTTAGAAAAACCCTATAGAGGGAACCACATGCCTAAGAATTACCAAAATAAAAAAAAAAAAGCACACACATCAACAACAACAAAAAGTAATTTGTAAAATGCTCGGAATTTGGGGTTTTAAATAAAATATATTTGGACCCTGCTCAAACAGTGTTCACAAAAGGTGCTCACAGCAAGCTGGGCTTTTTGTTTTAAAAATTTTCAGTATATGCTAACAAAACACCATCCAGCCTGAAAAACATTCCTGGGGGAAAGCTTCCAAGGCCACGAGCCTTTGGTTCCTGGGGCACCGATGATCTAGGCACCAGGTGATGACCGCTGGGCCCTGGGTGATGGCGGCTGTCTGGAACCAGGAGGTGATGGCCCTGAAGAAGGGACCATGGTGGCCATCGTACCTGTTGCTTGTGGTCATGGCCCGGCTTTGGTGATGTCTCCCCGAGTGCCCACTGCTGACTCTGCCCACCCTGCTCCTGGCTGGTCAAGGCGCTGCTGTGCGCGGGAACCGAGTCTCCGTCGTGCAGGTCCCTCTTGCGGTTTTGTCGGGAGCCAGGAAAATGCCCCCGAAGCATCTAGACACCCAATCAGTGCTGCAAGCGGTGATCGTTACAAAGGGGTGGCAGGCGATCCTGCCGCAGCGTCAGGAGCGCTTCTCGGTGCTCCAGAGCCGTCTTCAGACCTAGGTCGCTCACGGTGAGTCTAGCTGTGGATTCGGAACCGGAGCAGGGGAGGGGCCTGGCGCTGGGAAGGAGGACGCTGCAGGGCTTGGTTTCCGTCAGACTCTGAAGCAGCCCCGCTCAGCGGGAAGCCAAGAGCACAGGGATTTCCAGGCACCTGCGGGCAGAGGAGTGGCTGCTGGCGGTGGCGGGGTGTGTCCCCGCACTTCAGGGTCCGGGGATCCTATCTTTCATACCAAGGCTTCAGTTTCTGAGTAATGATCCTAAAAGGGTAAGAATCAGTAATGAATCATGATCCCAGCAAAGGAGGCAGAGCCCGAGATACCCAGGAGCCTGGGCTCTGCCCCTGTTGTCCTCCAGGCCAGGGAGCTGACAGCTGCCTAGACCCTCCGCCTCTGGGCGGGTCCAACAACCAGCACCGGGGCCCAGTGGGCCGTGGCCGTGGCTGGGGACCCAGGCATGCCCTGACAGCACGTGTGATGTCCTGCATTCTCTTTTCCCAGGGGGGTCCTTCCATATGTTGTTCCGCCTGGAAACCTGCGTCGAGGATGGCGTCGCGCCCCTGTTTATTAGAGAAAGTCTTTTGCACACTTATCTCGTATTGTTTGTGAATTGTATTTAGAAAATAAGATTCCCTGCACACAGATATTTGTAAAAGATTAGCAAATGTCAGATATCATGTTTAAAATCACTGTTTCCTCAGAAGAGAAATATTTAAAGACAAAGTCTGCCTTGAAGCGGGAATCAGTGGCTACTTGAGGACGTCTGTGAGACTAGAGAACATCTCCTATAATCATCACCTTAGAAATATTATGAATTCTGCTGTGGAGTTCAGGGTAACACAATACAACGTAATCACATGAACTAGGGTATAGAATCTGTGTAGTAAAATGTAAAATATAGTATTTTGTCAGTAGCTAATAATGCATTAACAATTATTCTCTTATTCCTCCCAAGGGACTCAGTATAATCAATTTTAGGTAATGTTTATTAGGTTCATATCCTGTATTTCAACCACTCAACTGGGCTTTGTGAACTTTTTACAGAGGGGAAAATACAATATAATATTCAATAGTATTCAGAACAGTAAAATGTTGTTGAACTGAGTTTCAAAGGCAGTGCAGGTGTTGGGGGGTGAGAAATACATCTTTGCCTTCTTACCTTAGGGTACCATGATCCTGTGTTGTCGAGATCCAGACTTCTTAAGTACAAGCACTACACGGAGTCAGGAGTCACCGAAGTGCGGTTCTCAGACGATCGTGGCTAATGTCCGTGTCACCAACAGGGTCACCCAGAAGCTGACGGCAGAGCGCAGCTAGAGCGTCGCTCGCAGTGGGCACTGGGGCTACACGACAGGCATTCGTGACAGCAGGACAGGAAGGAGAAACTGCCAAGCTTCGCAGCCCAGGTGCCAGGACAGGAGAGTCCGCGAGGGATGGGGCCACCGGGCAGAGACGGCTTCCGAAGGGAATCTGTCATTTGTTTCTGTTTCTCTCCAGCATCACGACATGCTTTTCTGTTCGGTTTAAATTGACTTTTCAGTTTGATCTCAAGCCAGACTCTATGTGACCTGATGAAGTCGCAGCCGTTGAGCCCAGGTCTTAATCTCCCGTCAGAGAGTCGGGCTGGTCTGCGTCTCCTGCGCGCAGACTGAGCGGGCCGGCGACTCCTCGGGCGGTGGCTTTGAGCAAACCCAAACGGCGTCCTCTGCTCATGAACCGGGGCGGCAGGGAACGGTGGGAGCAGCGGCCATGGTCTCCCGCAGTGCCCCATGCGGCAAGAAGAGCCTCATCGGGCAGGATCTCCCGCCTCTGCCCGCGGCCTGAGCCACCCTGAGGAGAGCCCAGGGCTCCAGGCAGCCTCTGGGTCCCGTGCTCTGCGCGCCTGACCTCTCTGGGGGGGGAGCAAGCAAGGGGCTGCTGCTTCCAAGATCACCGGGGGTTCTCTTCTTTTGAGTGCCGCAGTTGAAAGGTTGACTTGGATGGTGAATGTTGTCTCCTCTTGATGTCATTGTAGCTGGAAATGCACAGTGCTTCAGGTTTTTAATAGGAAAAATATTGGGTAAACTTTCCTCATGTCTCAGGCTGGTGTACATAATGCACAAGTTTCCTGGCTATTCCTTGAACTCTTGCTGTCTCAAACCCACAACACTGTTCTGTGGCCTTCGTCCTGCCAAGGGCTGGGTCTGTTCCCTCACCCACTTTGCAGCTGTCTGCTCCTTTACAAACTCTCCATCCGTTCTGAGGCCTTCTGCTAAAGCTTCTCCTTACCTCTACACCTCTCAGTTTTCTCTTTTTCTCCCTCTTAATTGACCTTGGTAGGAAAAACAGGTGAAGAGTGGAAACAGGCAGGGCAGCGTTAGGAAGGGCTTGGGCTAATCTGCAGGGCCAGACGAGGGAGCAGGCTCGTCCCCATGAGGGGTGCGCACGGTCGTCTACAGCTATGGAACATCGAGAGACGCGTCAAAGCCCCCAGGATCCTGTAAGATGGCCTGAGGAGAGCGTATTTCCCTTTCCTCTGAGAAAATACACAAAACAACCAAGATATTGAGAAACAGAAATACAAGTATCATGTTTTATGAGGCCAGGAGGCATCTGTAGCCCCGAATAGTAATCTCTGAGGAAGGGCCGCCCCGTGCCATGAGGAGAAACCTGCAATGGTGCAAGCTGCCCCAAGAAGATGTGCCCAGAGGCGGGTCCCCGACAGCCTGCAGAGGTCAGTTCACCCTGCGGGGCAATGAGTCTGGAACAATTAGAAGTGGGTGGAGGGTTGAAGTGGATCTTGACTAAGATGGGCTGGAAGAGGCATGGAAGGTGGGGCTGAACACAGCCTTATACACACAGACCCCATTGGCCATAACCTGTTGGTTCATAAGTCAGAGTAGGCAAGGCCCTAAATCCTGGGCATCCATTAGTCGCTGATCTGTGAGAAGCAAGAGCTAATGTGTATATAAAAGACTATAAGAAGAAGGAGGAAATAATAGGAAAACATGGCAGATGAAGAATATTTGTCAGAAAATACTGTCATAATTGGTCTTGGCAACAATTTTTTGGGTAGGATACCGAGAGCACAGGCAATGAAAGTAAAAATAAGTAAGTGGTTTTACATTAAACTAAAAAGTTCTGCACAGCAAAAAGTAGTAGTCAACAAAATGAAAATACAACCTATGGAAAATATTTGCAAACCATATTTCTGGTAAAGAAACACGTAATGTATGAGGAAATACATGAGGAACTGGGAACTCCTATAACTCAACAAACAGAAACAAAATCTGAAAATGAAGCCAAATAACCTGATTAAAAGTACAAAAAGGATCAGAATAGATTTTTCAAAAGAAGACATCAAGTGGCCAACAGACACATGAAAAGGTGCTCCACATCTGTCATCAACAGGGAAATGCAGATCAAAACCACCATGAGATCCCACCTCCCACTTGTCAGTGGCTGGCACAAACAAGACTAGAGATAACCATGTTGGAAAAGATGTGGAGAAAAGGGAACCCTGGGCGCTGTTGGTGGGAATGTAAATTGGTGCAGCCACTGTGGAAAACAGTGTGGAGTTTCCTCAAAAAATTAAAAGTAAAACTATCCTACAATCTACCAATCCCACATTTGGGAATTTACCCAAAGCAATTGAAATAAAGATTTTTGAGGAGGTACTTGTACTCGTATGTTCACTGCAACAAGGTTCACACTAGCCAAGACATGGAAATATGTTTACTGTTGAAAGACTGGAAAGCGGGGTGCCTGGGTGGCTCAGTGGGTTAAAGCCTCTGCCTTCGGCTCAGGTCATGATCCCAGGGTCCTGGGATCGAGTCCCGCATCGGGCTCTCTGCTCAGTGGGGAGCCTGCTTCCCTCTCTGTCTGTCAAATAAATCTGTGATCTCTGTCTGTCAAATAAATAAATAAAATCTTTAAAAAAAAAAGAATGGAAAGAAATAAAAGTACATATTTTACATATATAGCAGATATATAATATAATATATAATGAATGGAAAGAAAGATATAGGATATATATAAAGAAATATATATATTATATAATACACATAAAGAAACAGATATAATATATAATATATCTACATATATCTCTCTCTATAAAATATATATATAATGAATGGAAGGAAAATTTCATATGTCTATATTCACTCTTAAAAAGAGAAGGACATTCTTCCATTTGCTACAACATGGATGAATGGATGAACCTGGAAGACATTGTGCTGAGTGAAATAAGCCAGACTCAGAAAGACAAATGCTGTACGATTGCACGTCTATGGGGAATCTAAAAAGCGATTCATAAAAGCAGAGAGAAGAACTGTATTTGCCGGGGCCAGAAGGAGAGGATATGGGGAGGAAATGGTCAAGGAGTATAGACTTCCAGTTATGCAAGTTGAATATGTTGTAGAGATCTACTGTACATAGTGCCTATAGCTAGCAATACCATATGACAGACTTAACATTCACTAAGATGGAGATCTTATGTTAAATGTTTTTAACGCACACACACGATAAAGAAGTAGCGGGAAGAAACTTTGGGAACTGATGGATAGTCTATGGCCTTAACAGTGGTGATGGTTTCATAGATGGATACATATTCTCAAACTCATTGAGGTGTACCTCCATTCAATACCTATAGATTTTTACATGTCAATCATATCCCAGTAGAGTAAAAAAAATGCTATCATAGAGCAGATGGACATTGTGACAAAATATGTTTTTATGGCTTAAAAAACAGATACATATTTCCTGAAGCAATCACTTCCACAAAACAAGAGGTCAAAGAAATGATAGTGGATCTAAGAAGCAGTACAATACGGCAGAGGAAGAGATACACAAAAGCTGACAAAGTTTATGAAGGAAGTAAGAAAGTAAAAACATCACAAAAACAAAGGCCTTGACACTGCCAGATCCTAGAGAGGATGCACAGAGCAAGAGCAGGAAACTCATCCAGATGAAGCAGAAATGAAGGTGATCCTAAAGGAAGAGACAGAAATCACAACTATGGCAGATGGGAAATAAGGTATAAAATATGCATAAATGACTTTCAGTGAAAACATGATGTAGTAAATTATATTATAAAATAGAACTAGTTTTTTTCCTCCCAAGAATAAAAAGAAACCTTGGACTTTTAGATTTTCCCAGTACAAAACAGCATAGAACAATCAAGATAAAAATCTACTCCGATAATATTGAACTTCAAAGGCAAAGAAATAATGTCTGGGTCTCTAGGCCAAAAACACCCACAAAACACCCACCAGGAAAAGTCATTTTAGACATCTCTGAGGCACAAGTCTACACTAGAACACAGCTGTACCATGACTACAAAGCCCTCAGAAGAGGAAAAATGTGAGCCAATAATTTTGTACCCAGCTAAACTATTATTCAATTGGGAAGACAAGAGACAAATATTTTGAACTGCAATAACTTAATTAATACTATTTCATGATCTATTTTAAAGTTAGCTATGATGAATTCTAGCTAATTAGAGAGACAAATGAAGAAACTATTGTAGAAGACAGACATTGGGTTCTGAATTCACTTGACGGGCAGATTGAAAGAGACATGGCACTGGGCACTCTTGGCTATGGGACAGAAGGTAAATGATACAAAATATAAAAATCGGGACATCTTATAGCAAAATTCAGAAGTAGAATGAGGAAGGGAAGATGAGAAGTAGTATCAGAACTTTGGTTCCATGATCTTTTCTAACCTGGAGTATAAAAATATAAAAGTAATCAAAGTGGGGTGCCTGGGTGGCTCAGTGAATTAAGCCTCTGCCTTCAGCTCAGGTCATGATTCCAAGGTCCTGCGATCGAGCCCCACATCAGGCTCTCTGCTCAGCAGGGAGCCTGCTTCCTCTCTCTCTCTGCCTGCCTCTCTGCCTACTTGTGATCTCTGCCAAATAAATAAATAAAGTCTTTAAAAAAATTAAAAGTAATCAAAGCATAAGTATATCTAAACTGTTGTAGTCTATGTTCTGACCTTCCCTGAAGTTGAGCAGTGCACAACATGAATGCATGTACATGTTACATGTAGATTCTATTTCAAGACAATAGACTAACTACTAAAAAAAAAAAGTGATAAAGTACAATCAGCCATATGTGGCTGGTGATGCGTTGGGAAGGCAATGAAAAGTATAAATGCCCTAATTTCATTCTTGCTTATGGTAGGGGTCAATAAAAACTGCATAAAGCAATAAATGTATCACATAAGTTTTTGTTTCAAATGCAATAGTTAAAAGTGCAAATCTTTCTGCATATGGAAACGCATAGACAACAAAGCAGACACAATATATAGTAAGAGGAAGAGGCAAGAAGAGCAGAGAGCACACCCTGAGCGTGGTAATGGGTCCACGGCTGTGCAGATACCCTGCATCTCTATTTGTAGATGGACTAAATGAAAGTATTGAAAGAACAAGTGTTTGTTTTTAACCTCACAGAGCAAAACCCAGTTATATGATGCATGCAATGAAACAGAGCGAGTCAGAAAGTTGAAGTTAAGAAGACAGGCAGAGGCCACCAGGCACACATAGACAAAGAGAGAACACAAGGAGTATTTTAGTGTCAAACAAGGCAGAACTTCAGGCAGAAAGTATTAAGGGGACCAAGAAAGATGCTTTGTAATTACAGAAATTGTCACCGAAAGATCTTGTAACTTAGGAGTGTCCCGGTGTCTTACGTGCTCTCCAACACTTAGTAAACACGAATGCAAGAGACCCAAGGGGAGCACGCAGAGACTCACAGGTAACAGGAGATGTGATTTCTGGGCTCGCTGCCCCAGGCCAGTCAAGAGCGTGGTCGTTCAGACACGGGGGACAGGAGCGGAGAGCGTCAAAGCAGGTCGGAGTGGTAGCCACACAACATTTTGGTTGAAAACAGGACTTACAACTTCTTTAAAAAAATTTTTTTTCTTTAAAATCATTTTAGTTAACCTATAGACTATTAGTACTTTCAGGAGTAGAATATGGCGATGCCCAGTTACACGCAGCGCTCCTTCCGTCACGCGCCCTCCTTAATGCCCGAGCCAGCTACCCCTCCCCCCACGGCCCCTCCAGCAGCGTCAGTCTGTGTCCTATAGGTGAGAGTCTCGGGGGGTTTGTCCCCTTGCCTGTTTCCATCTTACCACTTCTTTATGTAGTTGTGACTAAACTGTCAAACGTAACAATCGACCACAGGGGGAAATATCTCATAAAAACAGAAGAAACAGTTCAGATTATGTTCTCTGATAATAATGCAATAAAGCTAAACTTTAACCCCCGAATCATAAAACAAACAACCACAAAACGGTAAGACAAATAGCAAAGAAAAATGTCGGTCCCTGGAAGACCAAAAATAAAATGAAAGTAGAAAAAGGACTGAAACCTCACGTGTCAGAACTTCTCCGAAGTAGTGACCACGAGGAGTTACATGCTGGATGTGAGGGTCACAGCAGTGCTCGCAGGAAAATTCACAACCTTAAAAAGTTATGCTTCCTCGTAATTGAGAGAGAATGAAATAAGTACTCAGCATCAAAAGTTAGAAATTTAATAAGTGAATGAATCTTAGCGAAGCGAAAGGAAAGAGTTAAAGACAGTGGCGGACGTTGATGAATTTATAAACAGAAAACAGCAAATCAAATATATTGAAAGGTTGTTCTTTTGGAGGAAAAATAAAGAAGAGGAAGCACGACCTATGAAAAACCCTTCCCCCACCTGCACCAGCTCCGGCTGGAAGCGGAAGGTGGTGAGACGTGGGCTCCGGGGTGAACAGTCGCCCCTCGAGCTCCGTGCGGATCCGTTTGGTGGCCGCAGGAAAGGGCTGAGTGTTCTGGGGAGTGCGCATGACTACCCCTGAGTCCAGAAGTTCTAGAGAAAAACAGCGATAGAGGAAACACACAGAAATAGGGCAAGTTGGCCAGGCCTGATCTCACAGGAAACCAGTGAACCATTTTTTTTTTTAAAGATTTTATTTATTTATTTGAGAGAGAGAGAGAGACTGAGAGAGAGAGCATGAGAAGGGGGAGGGTCGGAGGGAGAAGCAGACTCTCCGCTGAGCAGGGAGCCTGATGCGGGATTCGATCCCGGGACTCCAGGATCATAACCTGAGCCGAAGGCAGTCGCCTCACCAACTGAGCCCCCCGGGCACCCCCCGCAGGGAACCTTTGAGAAGCAGCTGGTGGTGAGGACATCGAAGTTGTGTCTCTGTGGAGATAAACTTCCAAGTTCTCTCGGTGCATTAAAAACTGACAGCAAAAGCAGATGAAAATCCCAGGAAAAAAGAGAGCTTCCCCGTGAGCTCGGGGAAGAGAGCACCGTCTGTTGCGAGCAGAACCATGGAGAATGCCGTCTGCTGACACAGGGGAAGAATCTTGCAACTTCTGCACCGGGCTTTATTTCAGGAATCCGAAATTCAGGGTTAACGTGTTTGTTAACAATGTTCACTATATTAATAAAAGTTTACATAGATGTGAAAACACTTGTTAATATTTAGCACCTCTATGCGATTGAAAGACACTTTCATGATTCTGTTTCTTTCTTTCTTTTTTTTTTTAAAGATTTTATTTATTTATGTGACAGAGAGAGATCACAAGCAGGCAGAGAGAGGAGGAAGCAGGCTCCCCGCTGAGCAGAGTCTGATGCAGGGATGGACCCCAGGACCCCGGGATCATGACCTGAGCTGAAGGCAGAGGCTTCACCCACTGAGCCACCCAGGCGCCCCTGTTTTTTTTTTTATTGCAGGATCAGATACACATTTCCATGGTGCTGGAACACATACGTTCAACTACGTAGCATCATATGTGATGGGAACACTTGGGGCCATAGCATTCAAGGCAGGAGCAGAAACCAGCCCAGGGTAACCACTGACGTCACTCGTCTGATACTCTGCTAGACGCACTGAGCACATGATACAGCCTAAAAATTAGAAAGAATTAAAACCATCATTGTTTTCAGAAATACAATTATTTACTTAGTAAATCCAAGGGAATCAATTGAAAAGTTGGGACAAATAAGAGTTTTGTGAGATGGCTGGGTGTAATGTACGGAGGCATTAATACCACTCCCATGTACCAAAGTACCCGGTTAGAATTACCAGAGAAAAGAGGCCATTTGCAGCTGCAACACTCAGAACAATACCAAGAGATACATGCCACAGGCTCAAGTCCCGTCTGTCTGAAATGTAGATAGTGCGGGTTCCAGAAGAGAAGCTGAGCGACACACAGTCACGCCTGCTTGGCAAGACGCGTCTTAAGGAATCACTTTTCCTAAACGAACCTACACTTTCAGTTTGGGAGCGATCCCAGCAGAATCTGGGAGGGGATCGCAGGTTGCACTGAGATCACAGCAAGAAGAGCCAGGACCTGGTGAGCACGCGGGCTGCACCTGCACCGCGAGCTTCCGCCTGGAGCGTTATGAGGTCGCGTGTCACACGGACAGAGACACGGCGAGCGGTGTCGGACTGGAAGGGTGCAGGAATGGGTTCAAATGCACACGGTAGACGATGACATGGTGAGGACCGACGGCCCAAGACGGCGCCCTGACCCGGGGTGATGCTCTTCTAAACATACATGAATAAAATAGGACTCACCTCACACCTTATTTCGAAATAAGTGTCAGCTGACCCAGAGAGCAACACAAAATTATGATGTGTTAAACATAAAATTAGTGTTTTCCCCCATGAATCTGGGAATGCAGAAGGCCTTTATAAGTATAAAACCAGACCGACGAAGTGTGACGAGTGGATTAGGTAATTCCACTACATTAAAATGAAACAACTTTTAACGACAACCGTAACGCAACAAAATCAAAAGGCAAATGACGAGTTGGAGACAACAGCGTGTAGTTTATATCAGACACGAGGCTGATTTTCTTAATATGTGATCCCCTGCAAAGAAGTTAAAAATATTCAAAACCCGAAAGAAAACTGTATATGAACAGTTTAGGGATAATGGACCTTAGGCATTTGAAGGGTCCTCAACCCCACTCACTGTTAGAGAAACGCACTGAAATTATACGAGGTTCTTTCCACCCGTCGCGTGCGTGTACGTTGGTAGCACAGAGGTTCGACGAGGACCCGGAGAAACGGGAAGCCGCGCTTGCTGCCGGCTCCAGTATAAAGCGGCAGGGTGTGCACGGCAGCGCATCGGGAAGGTCTGAGGAAACTGTAAATCCGCGTGTGACCGGCCAGTCCACGTGTAGGAATTGATCGTGCATCTGGGAAATAGTGAAAATGGACATTCATTCCATTGTTTTGAATTGCAAAAGAGTCCACCGATCTAAAAAATCCACAAAGAGGGGACTAGATAAAGAATTCACAGTTCATTTATTTTTGTGGAATAGTCTCTGAAGGTCTTAGAAGCACGAAGCCATCCTACACGTATTCGTAGATCTCCGGGACCCCTCCCCACCGGCGCATGGCGGGCTCACGGTTTCAGTAGTGAGCCCTCCCATGCACCTTGCTTTCCATCACCTGGCAGTGCTGGCCTCCTGCGGGAGCGCTCCGTGTGGGCGGGGAGCCCGCAGGTGTCACGCGGTCCTGGGTGCTGTGTGACCCAGTCAGTAAGATTAAGGGACATTTTGGTTGCCGTGGAGAGGGAGCGAGGGTTTGCCGTTGTCCCGCTGCTGCCCCCTCTGTGAACCAGGAGGAGCCTGGTGAGCTCTGTCAGGGGCTCTGCTCCTGCTAGGGGTACTGGGTGCTGATGCCGAGGTTCCGTGCCCACAGCACAGCTCCTTGAACCTGGCTGAGAGGGATGGAGGCCAGCTGTCGGGTGCAGTGGTTGCGGCCGATCCCGCGCGATTCCCGTAACTTCTGCCGGTGTGACTTGGGCCTTGAGCCCTTTTCCAGACCCAGCACCGTCCGCGGGTCGCTCTGGGGGGTGGCCTCCTAAAGGACGCTTCTCAGTGCTGCCGCCACTTACCTCCTGTTTTGAAAAAAAGGTTGTTTAAGTTTGGCTAACTTTGCGGGGTAGCTTGTCACCGGCAACACGCCTTTGCACCCGTTGAGGTGACGGTCCATTCCGGGCCACCGCGTGTCCTTTCCAGTCAACACCTTCATGCCTTCCCCTGTAGAGAGGCGGCCGTGACCTTTCCTGACTGTGGGAGCACGTCTGCCCTAGAGACGTCTTTAAGAGGCAGATGGTGTCGAAGCCTTGCAGTGGGCTTGGTTGGGGAACGCTTCCATCTGGAGTTCTGTGAAATCCATCACAGACTCTGACTGGCTCTGGAATGGGGCCAGATGGACCCACACCCACAGCGTCGGTGGCGATGACGGCATCTGGTCCCTGAGCGACTCAGCCATGAGCCTGCCATGTTGCTGATGTCAAGTGACAGAGCCGTTAGGGTTGAACAAAACAGAAGGAAAGGACCTGGCGGTTAATAGTCACCGATTCCTACTGCGTTCCCTCGCTATCTCAGCCACCGGGATGTTTCTGCTTCCGGACCAATTCCCACATTGCACGTAAAGGTGCAGGGGAACAGTGTGGCCGGCCGTGCATGTGGACTCCGGGTCGGCTGCGTCACAGCCAGGATGCGAAGCACATGCTCCCGGGGAGCCTCGTTTGGGGGTTTCTTGCAGCCGCACTAGAGTGAGAGTGGGCTGCCCAGGGGGCCCGTGGTGCTGCCAGCAGCCTGGTCCTTGTGGCGCAAGCCCCCATGCCGCTGGAGCACGGGGTGGGGCGTCCCTCAAGGGTGCAGGGTTCTGGGCCATAAAGCTCTGGCCCCGTAGCTCTGGCAGAATGTGGTGCTCAGCAGCTTTGGTAAGAAAAGTTCAGCTCGTTCCAGGAGGCTGTCTGCTGGCGATCGACGGACGTGCTGCTGAAGCAGAGGGTGCCCTCCCCGCGGCGTTCACCATGAGGCGAGAACACACCGCCGTGTCCTGACCCATCTGGGCTGAGTCCTCGGAATACGATACAGTGGTTTGATTTTGCTGTCCTTGGGTTAGCTGAGAGGGCTGGATGGGGCTTCCGGGCAGATCTCTGGGTGGGAGGTGGGGCGGCGGCGCGCAGTGACCCTGGAGCCTTGCCGGCTGCGTCCATGAGGCGTGGCCGCACGTGGGACAGATGCCCTTTGAGCTGAGTTAAAGACAGACGCCCTTTAATTTTGAGGAGCATGATTTGCAGATGGGGGGCTTTCCTGGGACCAACAGAAGGCTCCCGTGAGGCTCTTGCCCTGAGTCTAAGGGATAGGACTCGGGTGAGCAGGTGAGCCTTCGGGAAGGACTGTCGGGCAGGGGAGGGGCGTGAATGCCGCGCTCGGATGGTAAGTGGCCTCGCCATGGGGGCTTCTCGCGAACGGCCGGTGTGAGTGCCCCGCGGGGACGGACAGCCTGCTCAGTGGCGCAGTGCTGGGGCCTAGGCCAAGGGACTTCAAACCCTTCGGTGCGAACAAAGAGGCCGTTTCGAGCACGGGAAGACGTCGGTGGTTCCCGCGAGCGGATTTGAACTCCTCCCGTCACACCCAGTCGACGTAACGACGTAACTGAACAGTGGATTTGACCAGCAACTCTGCAGTCCTAGTAACATTGTGTTAGACCCAGGCCCTCTCTCACGGTCATATTTTCATCAGTGATCACGAGGACTCGGGTAGAGACAAAATACTAGTATTCACGTCTCCCTTTCCTTTCGGGCCTTTCAACACCCCCCGTCCCAATCATACCTAAATCTGGGCTTCTGAGGGGCTTGTGTGAGGGTCCGGATGGTGATTGGGCTGGGCTGGGGTCCGTCTGCGGATATCGAGGTGCTCTAAGTTCTGTCATGTGGCCTCGTGTCTACGCTGCCCTCCCCTCCAGCCAGCACCAGAGGGGCGGGCCTGTGGGTGCTGCCCTGGCTGACCGAGGCCCCGATGGGCAGAACAGAGGCGTTCAGGGCTGTCACGAGGGATTTCTGGCACCGACGGGACCTACAGGTGCCGAGCCGGCAAGTCTGCCCCTGACTGTCCTTCAGGCCCCGTGCCTCGTCTCCGCTGGCCCCTGCACGTGCACACGTACCGTGCTCCCGCGGCGACTGAGGCCGGTCCATGGGACCCTGGTGGCCGTGTATGTTGGCTGTCAGGTCTAGAGCATGTGAGGGCCACCGGAAACATGCGACATTGCAGACTTTTTTCTGTGCTTTGGCCCTGAGTCTGCCGCTGCCACGAGATGCAGAGCCAGGGCAGGGTACCACCGAGCCCCCAGGCTCACTCCGAACCGGGAGCGCGGTTGGCAGGAGCTCCTTTCCCCTTACTTTGTCCCATTCATTGAATGTTCAGCTTATTTTTCTTCCTCACTCTCCGTGTTTCATTTTGGATCACGAGGGTCTGTTGTTTGGGAAGAAACGCTGGTCTGTGACCGAGGCCGGTCGTGCTCTTCTCGTGGGGGTGAGACGCGTGTGTCCGTGCTCGCGAGCCGTGCCCCATACAGCAGCTGCCCAGCACGAGCGTCGCCTAGTGACTTGTCCCGAAGACACGTCTTTGACGCCTGACTTCCCGACCCCCTTTCGTTTGCAGGGGAGCCGGAGGGCAGAGCAGCGGACCGGACGGGACCGGCCTCCTTGTGCTCTTCCCACAGCCCCGTCGGGCGGCATCTGTTCTCCCCGCTTCGCAGACGCGGGGACTTAGGAGGATATGGGCGTAACCTGTTCAAGGTCAGGCTTCTGGGCCGTCTGAGTGGGGCCCGTGTAGAGCGGCTCCGGCGGGCCTGGCTGGGGACAGCACTGGCGTGGGCAGCTCCACCACGTTCTGCAGCTGCCTGGGTCCGCCGCTGCCGGCTCCAGGACGTGGTTCCCCGGGAGGGTGGGCTGTGCGTGCTTGTGCGTGGGCTTTGAGACAGGGTTGTGCGTGCGGTGGCGTGGACCGAGCCCAGGGTCTGGGGCGCCTTGGGTGGCGACCACAACCCAGGACCCTTTCCAGCAACTCAAGGTCAGCACTTCCTCCCAGGAGGACTCGTCGAAAGGCCGTTTCAACCAGCGCGGCTCACGCGGAGGAAGTTCCAACAGACTGAGGCAGTGAAGTCAGCCCAGAAACAGGCTCGACCCCGGGTCGTCAGGCTCACGATGAGGTCCTTCCTGGTGCGGACTTGTCTGGAGGAGCTTGTCTGCCGCTGACGGAGGGATGGAGGCTCCATGGGGAAGCGCGCCTGCCCCGCCGTGCACCTAGCAGCCCCCTGCAGGAGGCGGTCACGGGCAGGCGCTGTCTGTCCTGGAGGACAGGGTGCTTGGCCTCCCCGTGGAGATGAGTGTGCCTCACGGGACGCGAGGCTGCCCCCCGAGGCCATTCGTGTTGCCTTTGACCAGCTTTGTTCCCTTCACGCCGGCCCGGTTCCTGGGGACTCGGCCCTCGCCCCCACCAGTCCCAGGTGGGTGTGTTCGGAGCCTCCACGACCCGCCAGCTTTGGGCCCTCCCCCAAGACCGGGTTGGGGTCACGCTGCATTGTATCCGCCTCTCGGGCGCTGGTAATGGGAGACGCTGGGACCACTTCCAAGGCAGGGTCCCACCCCCTTCCGTAGCCAGTCGTTTCCTGGGAGGCGCCAGCACCCCTGAACGCAAGCCCAGGAAAGCACCCGTCTCTTCCCCCGTTTATCTGGTTGGCGATCGTCCCTGGCCCGGGACGGGCTGCCTGTGGGAGATGGGGAGATGGCCTCTTCTGGTGTCCTCGAGCAGACCAGGAGGGTCCCTTGTGCCTTTCCTGCTTGGGGGAACCTCCACAGGGCAGGGTGACAGACCCGGAAAACCTTGAGGTCACATCCCGAATCCACCACAGCATCCGGTCCTGGTCCTCCGGCGGTGCGTGGGGACACTCACAGCCCCTGTGGCTTGCAGGAGGGAGAGGAGAGGAGGGCTGTCGCTCTCCAGCTGCTGTTTGTGGAGTCGCCAAGCGTCCTGTTACTGGTGGTTCCGCTGCAGTGACTTTGTCCCAGTCCCTTGAATCAGTGGACCATGCGACCCAGACTCTCACCCAGGCTTCCACACTCTTCCTTCGGCCTCTGTTCCCTGGCCGGGCTTCCCGTCACGTCGAAGGTGGGGACAGGAGGTCGCCGGGCCAGCTGTGTCTGGAGCTGACGCTATGACTCGGGCGGGCCATTTCCTTTCTGGGGTTCCTGGGCTGTGGCTGGAGACGACGCCACCCTTTGTCTTCCTGCCAGACCTGACATTCTGTGTTTTCAAGGGTTGTGAAGGCCGTGAGGGCCACGGATGCAGTGCTGGTCGTCGGCTCCTGAACCCGCAGCCGGGACCGGCCAGGGAGCCTCGACGGGCTGAGTCTCAGGGCTGCCCTGGGGCCAGCTCCCACCTGTCCCTGTGAGCCCGCTGTAAACGGTCAGTTTGTGAGCCATTACTGGAAACGGAATTATGCAAATTTACAGTTGTGTTGAGGTACTTGTTCTATGTACGTAAGAAGTTATGTAAACCTACGGTGAGCGACACACTGCGTAATGGCGACGTTGCAGGAACTCTGCACGCACACTCTCGCGCCCTGCGAGAACGCTGGGTGTGGTTCACAGAGTGTTCAGCCCCAGCACCTGAGCCGTGTCCCAGGGAAGTGGACGAAAGAGTAGTGCTGGGACTGCCAGCCCTCCAACGCCGTCCCCCCTCGATGCACAGCCGGCCAGCGCCCTGTCCTCGGATGATGTGTGTCCACAGTCTGTTTGGGGAAATCGGAACCGGCGGGGATGGTCCCAGCTTTCTCCCCATACAGCTTCAGGTGGTGCCGGCAAAGGTGCGGACATGGTTGTCCCCCTCGATTTGTAGATAAATACGACGTTGTGAGGAAATGCTCTGTGCAAGGGACGGAAGGGGTCGGAGACCGTCCCCTGCCTGTCCCCCAACACGCTGCTGTTCGCGACTTTCTCTGCAGAAGGCTGGTCCGGGGCTGAGTGCATACGAAGCAGGAGGCGGGAGTGGGGTTCCTGTGTCACAACACTGGCTGAACTCAGACCGGACGCTGGAAGACCGGCCCTGGAATTCAGGTTGGGGTGAATGCACACGGGTCTCAGAGGGAGGCAGCTCTTGGGGTGGGCGTATTTCGCTCTCGTTAGATGTGGGTCCCATGCAAGTGCTCGGAAAGACCACGACCCTGGCGTGAGACCCGCACCGACCTGACCGTGGGGAGGGGCTGCTTCTTCAGGGGCCGGAGTTTCCTTATCTGTGAAACCTCCCACACCTTGTGGAGCAGCAGCGGTTTAAACGGGAAATCGCAGGCCCCAGATAAGTGGGGAGCTGTTGTGATGATAAGAATTCATTTCCCTGGATGGAAACTGCCAGAAACAGTGGAAATGTGCTGACCTTTCCTTCAAACCCATACTCTTTCAGTAGGCCTCTCACACGCCCCGCGCGGGCGCTCGGTGCCAGTCTCACGGCTGCGTGCACAGCGGAGTCAAAGAGCGCGGCGCTCGTGCGGTGCGTGGGGCAGGCCAGCCTGTGAGAGGCTGATCTCGTTGGCGGGGCTATGGGCGAACAGAGAAGCGTGTTTCTGAGCCCTTGCCGAGTGCCGTCATTCGACACAGCATGCACAAAGGCCCTGGGGAGATGAGGAATCGCTCCCCGCACTGTACACATGAGGAGAAGTGAGACCCGCGGAGGTCCAGGGATGGGCTGGGGGCCCTGAGCTGGCGTGTCTGCAAGCCCCTCGTGGAGCAGAGGCCGGGACAGCTTCAGGAAGCACAGAGGCCCAACCGTCCACAGGACCTGTGCGGCCTGGGGAAGGCGTCACAGGGGAGATGGCAGAGTCAGCGAGCCCTTTACCTCGGCCACCGTGAGGGACCTGTTTCAACGCTCAGTGGAGAGTGACCATGCGGCTCATACCCACCGGGCCAGCCACAGCCGGCCTGCCCAGGGCTGTGCAATGGATCCTGCGGGCCACACGAGAGACATGGCAGCCCACGTGGCCACTGGAGTCTCGTGGGCACTTGGCACTTTTCCATAGGGAACCTTAGGGATTAAGTAAAGAAAAAAAAAAAAAGGAAAGGCTGATTTTTCTGGTGATTCTTAGAGGGACTTGACTGCATGACATTACCCTAATCTAGCCATCTTCCCAGGCAACGATCTCGTCGACGAAGAAGTGGACTCCTTGCCGTCACAGACTTACTGCGCTGTGGTTTGATAACCACAGTGACGAGGTCAGGTGCACTGATGGACCAGAGAGGCTGTGCGGGGCCCAATTCCCGGGCTCCCAGTGGTTGGGAATCATCGAATGTTTGGCCTTGGGTTAAAATTAGAATTCCGCAGGTCAGTGTAGCTCAGTCATGGGGACGAGGCAGAATCTGGCTGGAGAAAGCAAAGGAGGGGACAAAGTGAGGGCAAAGTGAGGTCCGGCGTGGGGACGGCGCGGGGACGGCGTGCGGCGGCGTGGGGCCGCCCTGCCCACCCCCTCTCCTGGTGCAGTGACCGCCTCTCTGCACTCGACTTTTTGTCCCCACAGCACTGACAGGAAGTAATAATCAAGAATTGGCGTCAGTATTTGGGGCATTTGGGTAATTAAGGTAATTTGGGGGACATTACTGTTATGCAAAACGGATTAAGTAAAAATCACCAGTAATTCTATGGGAGATGGGGTGCTTTCCTGTTGTGACCTGCAGCATCCAGGTGTGTCCAGGTCTGCAGAGTCCCAGGTGTGTCCAGGTCTGTAGAGTCCCAGGCGTGTCCGGGTCTGCAGCATCCCAGGTGTGTCCAGGTGAGCACAGGACTGGCATTTGTTGAACCAACTTCAGCAAAACCCACATTTTAGCAGCATGATGTGTACCAGACAGCCCATGGTTGTTAAAAATGGTAAAACTCACTTTTGATAAATTTAAAAATAGAGCAAAGTATCTTGTTGCCTAAAGTGAACAGGTACGGGGGTCAAAGAAACGTGGCCGAGAAGAGAGTGTCCTGCGGTCCGCCCCCCGGGCTGTGGCAGCTTCCCGAGCTCGGTGCACCTGCCCATGGTGGCCCCACGGGAGGGGTGGGGGCCACATTCACGCCCTGCATTGGAGGAGCCGTCACTGCCGAGATATCCCTCCCTCCACTGCTCTCCCCACCTACACTTCACACATTTTCACGGTTGTGTGGTTTTCCACCTTCCAACAGACATGGCCATTGGTCTGGTCCTCTACCAATGAACACTTGGGTCATTCCTGGTTTTTCCTTCTCTGTGACAGTTCTGCACTGACTCCCCTTTACGTGGCCCCCTTCTGTACATGCCAGGCTTTTTACAGAGTCAGCAGTGAAAGTAGAATTTCAGGGTCATTACATATGCACTCCTTCCACCTAACTAGCTGCTTTGTCTCTAAATTGGCTTGAGAAATATGGAAACACCGTGTCTTAGATAATCTCTGTGAACAGGTTCTTCATTCCCAGAACAGGTTGGGGTGTGAGGGTGGTGTCCAAACTTTCTCCCTCTTGCAAGGATCCTTTTCTCTTTGTAACCTAAATATGACCCCAAAGAATCATAAGCGAATCTTAATGTCCATTCCTGTAAACCTACAGCAGCTGGACCATGGGTTATCAACAGACCAGGCAGTGTGAGAGCGAGTATCTCCTGGAAACCATCCTAGGAAATAAAGCAAATCGCTCTCTGGGACACTTGCTGGGCTGTTAGAACAAAGACACGTTTTCAGAAAATCAACATGGTTTCCTGGAAATGGTTCTACTGTTTCCCATTCAGATCCATGTGCAGAGCCTTTGGAAGCCTGGGCCCTGGAGACCAGAGCGGTTGCTGGATCCATAGCTGGTGGACCCTGGTTTGTCCAGCTTCTTAATTACTGTGGGATTTTCTGGAACATGAGCTGGTCAGGAAGAGGTCTGAACAGCAAGTCCATGCTGCTGACTATGACACGGGCACAAGCATCCGCCCCATGTGCGAGGGCAAACACAGGTGGGGCAGAGCTGGGGGCGCATCCACACTGGTGGTTGGAAGCACAAGGCTCTTTCTCCCACCTTCTCTGGCCTGGAGCCCCAGACTTGGGTGCCCTGAACCCAGCCCCTGAGCTGCCTTGCCGAAGCCAAGGTGCACACAGTTCTGTGAGGAGAGGCCCCTTGGTGTGGCGTCTGACTGGGTCCTCAGCCGGACCTGCTTCCCAGCATCTGACAGTGCCTGCGCCCAGCCCACCCCTGCATATGCCGCTACCTCACCTCATGTCCAGGCCCACAGGGGCCATTACCAGGATCACCTGCCTCAAATCTTCTGGAACTTTCTATGGGTCCGCTGTCCTGTTGCCACACACCTGTCAGCTCTGAGATGGCAACATGGACACAGAGTTGTCATTTTCCCTTCCCTCCTCCTCCCTTCCCCTGTTTCTCCCTCTTCTGTCCACCTCCCTCTCCCTCCTTCTCCTTCCATCCATCCATCTATCCATCCAACCAACCATCCATCCATCCATCCATTCATCCATCCATCCATCCAACCATCCATCCAACCATCCATCCAACCATCCATCCAACCAACCATCCATCCATCCATCCATCCAACCATCCATCCGTCCATCCAACCA
>NC_081564.1:90491223-90535329 GCF_022355385.1 Mustela nigripes | reverse complement strand
CCATCCATCCAACCATCCATCTATCCATCCAACCATCCATCCAACCATCCATCCATCCATCCATCCATCCAACCATCCATCCATTCATCCATCCAACCATCCATCCATCCATCCATCCAACCTTCCTCCCATCCATCTAACAAATGCTTATTGAGCTCCTCCTATGTGCCCCGTGCTATTTAAGTGTTGGGGACTTAGCAGTGAACACAGTATGTCCCTATCCTCTTGACCTTAGAGCAGGACAGACAGACAGCAAGTGACTAGCCCAGGGAGCTCATGGTGTGGTGCTTCAGACCCAGAAAGCCAACTTGGGGAGGACGTATGGGTCAGATTGGGGGGGTGGTCAGCCCTCTATGGCATTCCAGGCAGCAGGACAGAGGGCAGCAGATGAGCCTGGGCTCAGCTGCGAGCTGCAGAGGAGCAGGTGCAGATGCCTGGAGTGGGGACCATGGTCAGCGAGTCTCTGGGAGCAGGGGTGCTGGAGGGGAGGGGCTGAGGGCAGGCAGGTAGAGAGGAGTCCAGAGAGGCCACAGGATGGCAGGGTTGCTGGAGGGCTTGGCTAAGGGGCATTGAGAAGCCAATACCCTCGATTCCAGATGCCGTGTGGGGTTAGGTTAGCAGTGTTAGCACTATTTCAGGAGAGAGGATGTTGGCGATGACCTCGTGGTCCTGGATGGGGCCGGTGAGGGGTGTGCATTGTCCAGACACAGTTTGAAGAACGTGCCACAGGGTGGGATGTGCAGTGTGAGGGAGGGGGCAGCGCGTTTTGGTCTGAACTAGCCGGAGGCTAGAGTTGCTGTTTATGGAGATGGTGCCCCTGGGAGATGACAGATGGGACCCAGTCAGCAGACTCATTGCCCGGGTGACATCCCCGTGCAGGTTCTGATGGGTGAAGCCACAGCCCCTTGGAGGTTCCCAGAAGCATGTGTGTGTGAGCTCGGCAGAGAAACCAGCCCAGGAAAGCACAGGTGGATGGTGAGACAGGGGCGTTTGGTTTACAGACAGATTTATAAAGCAGAGGCCCAGTAAGGCCACCCTTCTACCTGACCCTCCAGGCCCCTGACAAAGCCCTAGAGGGCTTTTATTCTATTTTATTTTGATTTTGATGGAATGGGTGCTGGGAATGGGCCATTTGACACCATCTGTGGGCGTCCATGGCCAATGGGTCCGAGGACGTGGGCCGGCTTTGCTGCAGTTCCGCCGAGCTGGGTGGTTCTCGACTGGACCAGAGCCACCCACTTCTCTCCAGAACCCAAACCTCTCAGTTCAGTGCGATCCCGGAAGACCCACTGTGGGTGGGACCCTGGTGCCGCCAGCGGCCGTGGGTCTAGAGGGCGCACTGACCCATCTGCTCCTCTGGCCCCACGAAGCTCTCTCCTGGGCGAGACTCCCAGGTAGGCTTCACAGAGCATGACTTCCTGTTCCCGTGGGTGCGCCGAGCACATTTCTCAGACAGAAAGTAGTTACTGAAGGACTCTATATCATAGATGTCACCAGAATAAAAATAATTTTCGAGGACTTAGTTTGGCTAAAATACAGGCATCAGGAAACGCCAATAATTCGATGTAAGGTGTTGACAGCCGCCCACGACGCTTCCCGTTTTGAGCAGTTGTGTGAGGCCCCTGCGGGCCGTCTACCACCCTGCATGTCAGGGAACCCCAGGATGCGCAGAGTCTCCGTGGCGTGTTACCTCTGCTCCCGGCTGTACGGCATGCCGCATGGCCCCCCAGGGTCTCTCGGTCCCCACAGCTGAGGACCCCGTGCCCTGCACCATGCTGGAAGTGGGCATCAGATCCTGGAGCTCGGACCTGCGTCTGCCTCTTAGCTTAGGGAAGCCTCCTTCAAGGCCAGCAGGATGCGTGTTTGTGTCTCCTTGTCCTCTGCTGTGTGTCTGGAGCCCGGCATGCCACAAGCGACTTCTCTGTGCTCTCATGAACACGTTAGGAGTAATTCCGCGGGAATTCTGTCCATGTCCTACATAAAGAAGCCAAGTTTGCTTTTCTTTTTTAAGGACCACACAGGTAAATTTCTGAGAGCTCCAGGCCAGGCCCTCGATCCCAGGGCTGTCCTCAGACGCAGGCACGTGAGTGCTTCACACAAGCTATTGCTTGCCTGTGTCCTCCAGGACTCACACTCAAGGTGGGTTCGTCAGGACTGGAAAGCGGGGGTCCTGGTGCAGCCCATACAGTGGGAGGCCCCACGGGCGTGTGGCCTGCAGGAGGCCTCCTCACCGTGGCCCCTGTCTCCCCTGGGCTGCTGCTTGTCCCCACGCTTTCCCAGCGTGGTGGGACGCTTTCCCTGCCCTGGTGGGAAGGAACTCTCTGGACCCCTTAGTGTGCGTGCTGGTGTGGTGGTAAGTCGAGGGCACCCGATGAGGGTGACAGGCTGGGCAGAGCTGTTGGAGGCAGTTCCGCAGCCCATGGGGAAGCCCAAGTCTGTGGACTGGGGTACCCGTGCACATGCCCTGCGGCTCTGGGGGCTTTCATCTGCCTCTTGCATCCTCATGGATTAGTTTGCTGGATCCGCTGACTGTCACCGGGAACCAGCACAGGAGATGTGACACGGCACCAGAATGGCCCTATGGGGGTGTGGCAGACAGCGCTCCATAAGCACACTGAGCAGCCAGGCATGGGGGCTTCGGTGTCGAGCGGTACCCGGCCTGGCCACGGGCTCAGGTCTGGCCAGGCCCCTAGAGGGCTATCACCTCACCGCGGGCTAGGTGAGGCCTGCGCGCTCTCTGCATGGCCGCTCGGCTTGGGGTGTGTCTGTTGTGAAAGATGACGAGTGATGATTTTCAGAGCGGACCCTGGTTTCTTCCTTGAAAAGGACAAATAAAAAAGGAATTATGGATCTCTGCACTCTCGGATTGACGCCCTCATTCTGGCCGCACTCAGAAAAAGTTTCCCTTACGTGGCTGATGCTTGGAAAATGGACTCTCACCTGAAAAGAAAAGCCTGCTTTTGTGTTGGAAATAGTACAAATTAACTCAGAAATGGTGTCTAAGAGGTACAGTCCTGGAATTCTGAGCGTGAACCAGAGAACCGTCATCTTGGTTGAGCCACGCTCTTTCGACCCCCAGAGGATGTGGTCAGAGTTCTGAGATGTGAGATGTGGGGTTTTGTCAATAACGTATCACAATAAGTAGAAGAAATAACTATTTTTGACCCTTTCACACAGAGGATTTTAGTTTCATAAGAGAAAGAAGTTGGGAGATTTGGATCTGAGACGTCGCATGTTTCAGATCGTTATGAGTTCTCTGTGTGTGTGTGTGTTGGGTCCCGAATGGTCAGAAATGGAGGACCAGAGTTCAGGGGCTGTCGCTACATGTAATAGGGCTGGAAGGGCAGGTGACCTCAGACAGTCTCCTCAGGAGAGAGCCTGCCCCACCGGGGTGCGTGTTCCGACGGTTTGGGTGGGGATGGCGGGGACACAGACCTACTCAGGATTCTTGAGAAGAAGGTTCCTGAGCAAGCTCTGTATTTTCGGGGATTCCCTGTAACCTTGCAAGTGCTTTGCAGGAGGCCCTGTCTCTTCTGAAATTTCACTGATAATTTCAGACATTTTCCCCAGATTTACCAATTTTGTTGAGGTGTCCGCCTTATGTTTTCAGTGAAGGCTGGAAAAGGCCACATCTTTGGCCTGTGGAGATACGTTCCTTCGAGGTCACCCCGTATCTGTTGGCGCTGGCAGCTTGAGAGCCTCGTGCCGAGTTGGACCGGGAGGGCTCATGGGGTGTGTGGACCGGCGCACTGACGGGCTACCTCCCCTGCCGGTGGTCGCCGCCTCGTCCCCCCCCGGCTCTGCGACTTCCATCTCCCAGCTCCGGGATTTAAAGTTATGTCCCACTTAGCATCTCAAAGACGATTAATAACGTCTTTGAACACCCGAGTGAACAGGACATTTATGTTAGTTGATGAAGATGAAGTCCTGGAATAACAAAGCAGCCGTAAATTTTCACACTACAGCACAATTTGGCGCCGCCCGACTGAGTCACGGCCCTTAAACAAGGGGAGCAGACGGACCGAACGCCAAAATCAGCCCTTCCCCGGGAGGGCCGGGAGCCGATTCAGTCCTCTCCTGGGGGAAAAAGAGAGAAGGGTGAGAATCCACAGGTGACCACTACCACTGTCACACCTCGTCCGGGGATAGAAGCGCCCGCCTGGGGGCCGGGGTCTCGGAGGGAGCCCGCGTGCGCGCAGTGGGTCTGCTCCCGGAGACCCGGGACGGCACTCAGTTTAGCTCCGTGGAAGTGCGGCTGGGGACCCGGGTGTTCGTTTTTAGGATTCCTGTGTGAGATGGCATGAGAGGTACATACCGTCGCAACAAAGAATAGGAAATTAAATAAAATAGTGTGAAGAAAACCTGCGGGAGCTCGACAAGTTGTAACTCAGTGAGCGCTGAGCCGCCTTCACTCAGCTGGGGTTCCAGCTCGCTGCCCTGCCCGCCCGCCTCCTGCCTCCGGGCCGGGCTCTGCCGTCTTCGTCCTGGCCACGTGACGACAAAGTATGCCACAGCCAGGATCCGTGGGTGCCATTGCCTTCGAAGGAACTGGAGCCCAGTGGCCCTTCTTGGCTCTCGTGGTCTGTGCACCTGAGAGCAAACACTTTCCTGCCGGTGTACCCCTGCTGCGGCTCTGACCAGGTCCTTGGGGGGCCCTGGGGTGTGCACGTCGCCCCGGGCCTGAGCCTGCATGTCCGGCATGGCCATACCTGCACTGCTCCCCACCAGTCAGGACGCTCCTGCCCCGTGGGCAATGCGACCGCAGCAGCATGAGGCCGGGGTTCTGGGGACCGCCTGGGACGCCAGGTCGGCCTGTGGGACCTCACAGCTTTGCCCCCACGTGAGTCTTGTTCGACCGCCATTCCGGACCTCCGTTTACGCTCACACATTTTTTAATTTGAATGTAGGACCATGTGGACAGTGAAAACATCTCATCTGCCGTTTGAGAGGAGGAATTGTCTTTGTGCCCCCAAAGACGCCTGGCTCGGAGTATAAATATTTTGTCACTCCACTTCCTGCCGTTCCCACACAGTGTTGTCCTCTCTGCTCTGCGACGCCACGCCGGGAGCTCAAGGAGGTTCTGGAACAAGGCCGGCGCGCAGGGGCCGAGAGAGGCAGGGAAGCCTTCCTGAGCTCGCGAGCTCCCAGAGAGCTTGGAAATGAAGTTCCACGAGGCTACCAGAAGCGGAAAGAGCCACGACTCTTTTTTGTGCTGTGACCGCTCAAAAAAACAACACAAACAAACAAACAGAACCCCCAAATCTACACAACGCGGGAAGTTCGGAGCCGAAAAATTAGCCCTGGGAAAGTCTGGAAAAGCCCGAGATTATACAAGACATTCATCCTGAAGCTGATTTTTTTCCCCCTTTTTTTGGGTACAATCCCGTGTTGTGCTCCAAACAAAAATGTGAGCGCACTTCTTAAAGCGCAAACAAAGCGCGGCCCCGGCCACACATCTGTGAGTTTTGAAACAAAGGCTTGTTTGTGGGCTCCCCTCACTCCTGCCCATGAAAGCAGACACTTACTTGAAAAACTTTTCAGGGAAACACTCTAAACCAACATCCTGGTATAAATTTGCAAAACGCAATACAGGCCTGATTGTTTTTGGAGTGGATGCCGACCGCATACGAATAGCTCTTTCTGAAACGTAATGTTCTTTGCACGGCTCAGTGGCTAATGTACAATAAATCAACAAAAGAGGGCTTCAATAAAGCTGGTGGGCGGCAGCAAAGCCACTGTTATTTTATCTTTTTACAGTATTTAATTGGAAGGTTTTTCCTGAAACTTTAGCCAGCCTTCAAATTACTGGACTCTATATAAGAAGAGATTGATAAGAGGAATTTTTTTTTTCCAGGATTTTTCCCTTACAAGAGAGCAAGTTTTTGCAGAGGGAGAATAAAGTTACAAGTGTCTAGCATTTTGCTGAGGGAGAATGAAATTAGATGCTGAATGGGGCGGATAGGAAACGCTGGGAAAATGCAAAGTTGGCAGCAAGAGCTGCCAGGTCAGCGCAGAGCCCCCACTGTCCCGAGCTGCGCCAGGTGTCCGCCGCATTCAAATGATACTATTATTCATAGACGGAGCGGAGTATTAAAACTCCCCCCAAAAATCATTTGCAACTGAATAAAGATATAATCCTGGAAATATAACTCTCCATTAAGGGCCCCCATTAGCAACACAAGAGCCCCATTGTGAAGGGTTATGTATATTTATCAAGTTTAGAAAAAAAACTTGTCTTGGTGCTTACATGTTAATAGGAAACTTTTATAGCCCTGGTCTCAGAACTAGTTATGCATAAAACGTAAAGCGTCCATTATTCTTTGGTGAACTCTTTACCGTTGGACAGTGAATTGCTAATACGGGAATCGTGAACATGTCCTGGCTGTGGGTGGGTGAGTCCCCGCCGGCCCAGGGCTGCCCGCGTGGGCCAGGACGTGAGGTCCCTCAGTGGGACGCGAGGTCCCCGGATGGGACGCGTAGTTCCTCTGGGGACGGGCTTCCTTGTCAAGGGCTCCGGGGCTGTCGGTGACCTGCGTCCCTGCTTCACAGTGACGGGCCCACTCAAAGGAAGGGTGAGCGGTGTGTTCCCTGCTCCCTTGTGTTCCCAGTGTCCGGGGAGGAGCCCCCGCCTTCCCTCATAAATGTGCGACCCGCAGTTAGTCAGCTTTACACCTGGAGCCGTGGGATGCTCTCCGCCAAGACGCAGCCCGCCCTGGCCTGCCGCTGCCCAGCCCTGCAGAGCCGCCGCGCACCTGCCCAGGCGAGGGTACTCCGGCCAGCAGGAGATCCGGAGCGGCGGGCGTGGCAGACACGGGGAATAAGGAAGAGCCCCTTCTTTCCGCAGGCTCTCTCTGCTTTCACAGCAGAACGTGAGAAACGTGGAGTGTGGGGACGTGGATGCCGCGCCCTGGGAGTCTGGGACCTACTTCGTTGCATTTGCAGCAAGTACGCTAGGGTCTGGTCTGCTGCGTTCACCTCGGGTTCCCTGCCCCTGGGAGAGGCTGCTGGGACCTGGGCCAGGCCACGATGAGCAAAGGAGTTCTGCAGGGTCTTTGTACCTCGGACCTTGAGGCTGGATGGGCTCAATGGGCCCCTTCCGGGCCCCTCTGGAGGGGGGTGTTGCTTGCCCAATCTCAGTTCCTGCCTCATTTCCAGTGTTGTTGGCTGCTTCCCGTTACAGAGGGAGCTGGGTCCCCTCTGATCGTTTGCTGAGATGCCCAGCCCCCAGTCCTTGTAGATGTGACCTAATTTGGAAAGAGGAGGTGATAGATGACGACGTTAGGGTGAGGTCATTAGGGTGGGTCCCCATCTCCCGCGACTATGTCCTCAGAGGAAAAGACATAGAGTCAGACCCGTGCCAGAGAGAAGCCCGTGCGGCCACGAATGCAGGTGAGGATGGAGCGTCTACCGGCCAAGAGAGGCCGGAGCGCGCCGGACCCCCGGGGGGAGCAGCGCCCAGAACAGACTGTCACTCGGCTCCAGAAGGAACCAGCTCCGCCGACACCTTGTTCTCAGACTTCTGGCCTCCGGAGCTGTGGGAAAAGAAATTTTAGTGTTTAAGCTCCCCCTCCCCCAGCCTGTGACAGTTTGTCACGTGGCCCTGGCAAACGGAAACACAGACACATCGTCAGAAGTCCCAGCTCAAGGAAATTTATGCAAAAGATGTCATGGCCGCTCATCTCAGGCCTTGGCAAAGCACAGCTCTCCTCATGGGAGCGTCCTTGCTCTACACGGGACATCCTTGCTCTACACGGAGCGTTGTTGTAGCACAGGGAAGTGACCCATCGCGGGCGGTAGTGCTCCTAGCAGCAGGTGGCAGTACTTAGCCAAAACTCTCATTTTGACCATTTAAGTTTCAGGGAGACCATGACCATGCAGGCCTGACGTAGGAACTACTGAGGCTCCTGGACATTATCCCACCCAGGGACACGACAGGGCGAGACCAGACCAGCAGGCGTGTGGCCTCTCATCGCACGTGGCTGTGGGCTGCTCGTTAGAGAGGCAATGTTCTTGAGTGAGAGCCTCTGAGACTCAGCTCTGCTGGTGTGTGGCGCGTGTGAAGATCATTACCCGACAGGGCCGAAGCTGGGCCCTGGAGCATGGCACAAAGGAGGTGCGGGGCCGCCTGAATGTTCCTGGCGGGAAGCTGTGGTTCAAACTGTGCTCAAACGCCACCAGAATGGTTTGGCGTGTGACGGCGGCCGTGGCTCCTCCAGACTGCCCGGCCGAGCTCCAGGAGGCAGGACCTGCCTGAGTATTTGACTGCAGGTGTTGGTGGTGGGTGCAGCGCCCATGTGGGAACCCTGTGCCCTGTTAGGACGCGTTCTTTATTCTGGGAGGCGACACCGTCTTGCCTCACGGCTTCCCCTATTCACTGCGTTTCTCTCTTAGTTATTTCATAGGTGCATAGTGCAGGGAGCCCCGAGGGACCCCTGGCTCTCACTGGCATTCTTTTTTAGGCTTTTACTCTCCCCATCACTAATGCACCTCTTCTCCCTTTCTCGTTCGTGTCCTCCAGAAACACAAGCAACTGCAGCACCGCAGCTCTGTTGTGCCCCTTTCTTGGGCTTTACGACAATGGACAAGGAAGGTGGGTCGGTTGGCCAGCCTGGAGGGCTCACTGTTAGGTGCTATCCACCAGGACCTGCAAATTCACGAGTGCCGTGTGAGGTCGCTGGCCAGGTCCCTGCAGCTTCCGCCTCAGAAGGCAGTGTTTGCAGAGCCTCACTGTGGAGAGCAGTGGATGAGAGCAGAAAACATGAAAGCTGCCTTTGGAGACCATGGTTACATTTTCACTGGAATCTGGGCAGCCGCCGACTCTCTTCCTTCCTGATTGCATCAGTGCTGCATGAACCTCCAAGAGGCTGATAAAAGAACCGCAAGCAAGCCTGTCTGACTGGAAAGCAGAGTTTGCTGCAGGAGGCCCGTGAGGTCTGAACAGAGAGGCCACAGGACGGGGATGGGGCAGAGCTGGAGCGAGGTGGTCTCACACATTTGAATCGAAGCCGGTTTCATTTTGACTTGCTGCCCAGAGCATCATTTAGCCATTGGGAGGCTCAGCCCCTTCATTCGCAGATGGGAATAATAACACATCTCACAAGTGATGAAAATACCCACCAAGAAGCGTGGCCCGGCTCCGGGCGTGTCCTCATGGACGTCTTTCTCATCTCTTCCTCCCTCTCTCCCTTCTGCTCAATGGAGAAGTTGGCCAACGTGACCATGAAAAGATAAAGACCAGTTTTCCTTTTGTTTTTATTGTTCAAATCCCGCAAGTTAAAGCCAGAACATTTCAACGGCAACAATGTCACACCCGTGTGTCGCTCCCACGCGTGACAATAGCACAACACAGCAACGCGGCTCGTCAGCCTCCGCCCTTATGAAACACAAATCAGAGAACCACGTGAGTTCCCTGGTAAGATGGCTTCTTTCCATCCACATGTAAACTCCAGGAAGAAAGCGGGGTCGGAGATAGTACCTGCTCCGTACCAGATAGCACATATTTAATCTCAAGCATTTTTTTCTCTTAGGCCATTGTTCATTCAGAGTAACTCCATATTTTTTGGCGGTCTTTAGAAATGGTGCACTCAAGATATCTTCCCTGATTTTACTTTGCTTTAATGAGCGGATCGATTTTATTGAATCCCCGCAGCATTATGGGAAGGCTATCCTTGCCTGACTTTATCCGGGAGGAAGCCTGCCCCAGTCTGTGCGGGCTGCAGACCAGCAGTGGGGGTGGGGGCGGGGGCAGGTGGCTTTCCTGCCGCCCCAGGCTGTCCCCCTATTCAAGGTGAGAGGAAATAATCATGGGGCAGGATCTCGACTAAAAATCAGATTTTTTAAAATTGATGAGTAAAATTTAAATAAATTTAAAATTTTTAAATTTAAATTGAAGAACCGGGGAGCAGCTGGCACGGGAGAGGAGGGGCCAGGGCTGTGCTAAGCCCGCGGCAGTGAGAAGCACCCACTCCTCTGCATCCACGTGGCCTCTCTCCCTCCTTTAGGTACCTGGACGTGTCCGGGCCCGTCTTCCCCTCACCCTCTCGCCGACGTAGGACTGCTTGGTCAGGAGGATGCTGCTCTGCAGACAGATTTGCAAATATCCTGTTATTTCATCTTTGTGTTTCCCATGATTTTTCCAACTCAGGTACAGCTGGCCGCCGCGCCACGTCAGTCCCAGGCAGACCTGCTGTTTGTTCGTTACCCCGCTCTCATCTTCAATTCTAGCTGGACTGAAGCACGCTTAAATCATTGTCTGTCCTTCTGATCTTTCAGCGAGAAGTAAAACAATCTTTGGCAATCCGCAATAACAAATATACTTATTCATTTGAAGAATGGGTCAGCAAATACCTTTATGATAGTCTGTCTCCTCGTGCTGCATCGGAGGAGGGTTTTCTTGTTGTTACAATTATCCTATGCTCTGTCCTGCCCTAAAAACACAGTGAAGAATTTCCTGGTATTTTTAGTCTTATACTGCTGCATCAGAACACAGAGATACAAAAACAAAACAAAAAACAAACAACAACAACAAAGACCCCACATCTAAGTATCCACTGCAGTAAACGTAACCCCAATACCCTACGATTAAGATGTGAAAATACCAGATCGCCATGTTTCAGAACAAAGTTCCTCTTGGTCACACTGACGACAACATTTCTAAACACAGCAGATTGTTTTCTGAAAAGATCCAAATAATTTCAGGTAGTTCAAATGAACTCTCTAAGTGTGACAAATAAAGTCAGTCTGGGTCCTCCGCTGGGAGTAGCGGTGACTGGTGTGCACTTGCCTGCGTGTCCCCAAGGGAAGGTGTGAGCTTCAGCCTTCTCTGTCTGGGACTGATGGTCTCCGAGTGTTCCCTCTAATTTCAAACTTTGCAGACAATCTTTCCGATGTATTTCTCCAATTTCCCTGTTATTTGATTGCTCTCTGCTCTGGGGACGGAGTAATTTCAGGATTTTTCCACTTAAAATGATTTGCTTAGAGTAGAGTTATTTCTTCCTCTCAGATATAATACCTCTCTCCCCAAAATGGGTGTTTTCCACTGAAAATACATCCGGGTAGCTCTGGCCCCAGGCGGCAGCCAGCCCTGGGAACTGTGGAGTTTCCCTGGATCCTCTGAGCCCTGATCAAATAAACCAGGCAGGTGTGTGTTAGAGGGTGCCCGATTATTTATGGCTTTTAGATACTTTGTGGGTTTAGCTGGTGAGAAAAGTTTTATTCCACTCACATGGACATAACCCAACCAACTGTCTGGGCTGATTAAATCGCATTGTTGCATGAACACACGGCAGGCAGGAGCAGAGTTATGAAATCTCACCGCCCGTGCCATGGCAACTGGGTGAACAGCTCATGGGGGAATGTGGATAATAGGAAATAGCAATATTTCTCTTCGTGTTTTCACTGCTGACAGTTTTATCCGTGCATCTGCCCATGCCCAGCGCACAGCAGCGGCCGTCGGGGGCTCTTGCTGTCCGTTCTGCCCTCCTCCCGCAATTGCTCAGTGAGCGGAAGGGAACGCTGTGCACTTAGGTTTCAAGGACACACACGAGGGAGGTTTACCTTCCCAGTAACTGAAGGTGCAGTGGAAAGCAGTAATGCAGGCAAAGTGGCTACAATCAGCCATTTAAATGAATCTGATGTCGTGTTACTACAGCTTTGTATTTACTAGGACAATCCGCGTCAAAGGCCGTGCGTGCTGGAGGGACCAGCTCTCAGGAGATTTGACCTAACGTGAAAAGCTAGGAAACTTGCACAAACACAGCTCTCGAAGTGTTGCGTGAATTACTTTTTTTGAGAGTGGAAACGGAAGGGGCACAGTCTTTCCATTTTTTCCAGAAACAAATGTGTGTGTGGGTATTTGAAAGCAAGCTCTCTCACCCGCTTGTATCTGCCCATCACCATGATGCTCCGAATGCTCCCGCTGCTCCCATGTCTTCCTCTCCCGTGGCTCCTCCTCGTCCCCATCTGGGTCTGCATTCCTGGGGCGGAGAGGGGCAGGACCCCAGTCCTCCTGGGCTGGGAGTCCCCGAGCTGCTCCTTGAGGCAGTCACTCTCCAGGACCACGGACAGCAGTCCAATTGGGGTTGGGGGTGTCGTCGTGAAGTCCTGTCTCTACCAACAGCAACGTGTCTGTTTTTAACTCGCACACCCTTGGATGCTGCCACTGGGGTTCCCTGGTTTTCCCTTCTCCTGTAGGCTGTGTCTAGTATGCACGTACATCTGTGTGTCTGCCTACGGGTGCAGCTGTCCATCTCTTTGGCAAAAGTCCATGCTGAGCCAACTCACTGACCTTGTGTGACCTTGGGCAGCTTACTTAGCATTTCTTAGTTTCCTTGCGTTTCTCATCAGCTGCGGGAAGCTCTTTGAGGAGAGGCTGGTCTTGATCCCTGTTACATCCATCCCCAGAACCTGACATTGTTTAACAGGCGTAAACAGTGGTGCTCAATAAATATTGGTTTGAGTAAATGAGTGAGTAAGCATGAACTGGAGACCAGTGGCCACAACTCGTTTAACTCTCTGTCTGCCAACCTAGCAATTATCTTCACACAAAATCTCTCATTTGAAATATTAAAAATGTAGTTTTAGGGAGACATTACTAATTAGTTAATTAATTAATGTATGCATCGGTTAGCTAAAATATAACAATGCATCCTAGTAATCACATGCTGCCACTATAAACATATCGGGATTTTCAGAAGAGTGAGAGATAACGCACTTCAAATGATTCTATATGGTTTACAACCTTTTATCTATGTTATTTAATTTAAGCTTCACTTTAACTCTGGAAGTAGCATTATTATACTCATTTACATCTGAAGAAAACAGGGCTCATGGGGGCAAATATCACACCATTTGGCTAAAGAGGCGAGCCCCAGCCTACTGACCCTGAATGCAGGCTCTTTACCGTGTCAGCATGGCTCCCACCTGCCCATACATATTTCCTTAGGTTCTGGCTCCTGGATACGACAGAAGGGGATCGGGTAGCTAATTTGATAGTGGGCGTCAGAGTAATTTCTTTGCATGAATGTGAGTGCGTTTCATGAGTGGAGGCCAGAGGTCTTCTGGAACATGCTGGTTTAAGTAAACGACAGGGCAGAAACCTCTTCTGTGGTGACAGGCTGGAGGGAGACACATCTCTCATTGTTCAGCAGGGACAGTCCCATTCACACAGACGGTGCACGTGGGGGTGAGCCTGGATGCACTGGAGATGGGGGCGCGGTGGGCAGTGGGCTGGGGCGCCACTGACAAGACAGCTCTAATTTGGGTGCTGTTTATGTTGAGGGGAGAGTTGACCTCACTGCTTAGACACACGGAGACTTCTAGAATGTCAGGGGGGTGTTTCACCTAATGTTGCGTGTGTTCCAGCGCCCCTGGTGGGCACTCACCACCGTATAGGCAGCCGAGAGCTTGTGCATTGTCTACGGCATCTGTTAGACACAGTGGGAACCTGTAGTGGGCTGGCCAGGTATCTGTTTATTGCACAGTTTAAGGAATATTTTTTAAAGACTTTATTTATTTGAAAGAGAGAGAAGGAGAGAGAGAGAGCATGAGCAGGGGGAGCAGCAGAGGGAGATGGAGAAGCAGACTCCCCGCTGAGCAGAGGGCTCGACCCCAGGACCCTGGGACCACGGCCTGAGCCAAAGTCAGACCCTTAACAGACTGAGCCACCCAGGCAACCCATATTTCTAGTAATATTGAGAAATTTTCCATAAAACATTATTTTTTCAGAAGAATTAAATGTCCTGGAGATAGAGATATATGCATGTATATATATGTATATATCTAGATGTGTATAAAGCATTTTCAATTGATCAGGACCCAGGGTTCTTAGTGGGGGTGATCTTGCTCCCTGGTGACACCTGGCGATGTCTGGAGACGTGGCGGGAGGTCAGGACCGGAGGGGAGAGGCTGTGGGCATTGATGAGCGGTGCCGGGGTAGCTGCTCCGCATTCTGCATCACACAGCTGCCTCCGTGGAAGGCGTCCCCAGATTTCCTCATCATGAGGCTCAGAAACCCTTCTTTATGGTGAATTTAACTCATTGGTAACATCTCTGTTTCCTTTTTTGTTTTAAAGGATTAAAAGTTACAAGGACATGGCCTGGTTTGGGCCGAGATGGAGTAGTTCTGTCCCTGCCTTCCACTTACTCTTCCAAGTGGGGAGTCGCAGCTGGGCCTCAACCACGAAGCGCGAGAGGGCTGCGGGGGCCGGCGGGCGGCTGGGGCCTTGACACGACGATGACATCACAGTGAGTTCCTTGGGTTCCCTTCCTGCCCACCAGACAGCCTAGGATGGACAGGGCACGGCAGCGGCCCCCAACCAAGAGCTGCCAAAGGCGTAGACAGTAACCATCCAAGGAGGCCGGACTCCCTCAGCCAGAAGGACTGATTCCACCAACAGAGCTCACGCCAGCCGAACCCTAACAGAAAACCGCACACCTTCCCTCCTCCCGGCATTTCAACAGGATCATGTGCAGAGCGGATCTTTAACTTCTCCTCTCGCCCCCAAAGGAATCGGCTGCTGGTGGAGTCTGTGGGCTGAGCACTTGGCTGACTTTTACTTACTGGCCGGTGGGAGCAGTGGGTGCTTTGATGGCCATGCTGGGACGGTGTCTGGAGACTCAGTGGAGAGTGTGGGTGCTCCCATGCCTCCCTCTGTGGTGTGGGTGCTCCCGTGCCTCCCTCTGTGGTGTCGGAGGTGCCCAGCACCGAGGGGGCTATCCCCCACCCAGAGGCCATGAGATGGTCGCGCCTGGAGGCCAAGGGAGCCTGAGCTCCTGCCCCTTTCGTGGACAGCGAGGCTGGGTGCTGTCGGCAGGGGCAGTGGGAGACTCAGCCACACGCCACCTGTCCCTGCCCAGTATCTTAGCAGGGGCTGCTGCTAAATGCAGCAGGTTTAGCGGGTCTACAGAGGGTCAAAATATAATACTCCAAATATTCAGGGTCCAGCCAAAAATCGGCCGTCATACCAGAACCAGGACAATCACAACCTGTCTGAGAAAAGAATCAGCAGACACACAAACGCTGGGATCAATCACAGATAAACCATGGGACAGGCATTAGGTATTTAGCATGGGACAGTAATTTTAAAGCAGCCATCAAAGAATGCCTGAAAACAGAGTCACAGTTTTTCTGGATAAAGATAAAAAGTGCATAATCTCAGCAAAGAAGTAGTAGTTATAAGGGAGCACCACATGGAAAAATAGAACTAAAAAATACAGCCACCTCAGAATAGCAGTAGTAAACATCGAGCTGGATGGGCTCAGGAAGCAGAGACGACAGAATCAGTGAGTCCTGAGAACAGATCCGCAGAATTTGTCCAAACTGGAAAACCTTAAAAACCTCAAGCATCTGTGGGTCAGTTACAAAAGAGCTAACTGTCACTGACTCCCAGGAGAAGAGAAGAGAAGGAATGGGACTGAACAAGTATTTGAAGAAATAATTGCTGAAAAGCTCTCAAATTTGGCAAAAGACAAATCTACAGAACCTAGAAACTAAACGAATCCTAAATTAGATAAATCCAAGAAAACTACGCCTACATTTTAATTAATCTCTTGAAACTAAAGAGAAGGAAAAAGTATTGAACTTGGTCAGGTTGCAGGCGCACACCAGCCCGAGGGGATCTGGTTTCCCATCGGAAGCACTGGGGAGTGGGAAGAGAGCAACTCCGCACTTAGCAGGAGCCGGGAGAAGGTGGCTGTCAACCCGGAAGTCTAGACCCCATGAAAATAACCTTCAGAACTGAAGGGGATTAAAAAAGGCCCCTGTACCCCAATGTTTACAGCAGCAATGTCCACAACAGCCAAACTATGGAGAGAGCCCAGGTGCCCGTGGACAGATGAGTGGATCAAGAAGGCGTGGTCTATACACACAGCGGAGTACTATGCAGCCACACAAAATTAAATCTTGCCATTCGCAATGATGGATGGAACTAAAAGGTATGACGCTAAGTGAAGTGAGTCAGTCAGAGAAACAATTATCCCATGATCTCACTCCTATGTGGAGTTTAAGAAACAAAACAGAGGAACATAGAGGAAGAGAAGGAAAAATAAAAAAGATAAAACCAGGAGGAGACAAACCATGAGACTCTTCGTCATGAGAAACAGACGGAGAGCCCGGAGGGGAGGGAGGTGGGTTCGGAGTAACTGGGAGCCGGGCAGCAGCGGGCCACGCGCGGGACGAGCAGGGCGTGGCACACGATCGGCCAATCACGGAACTCTGCCTCTGAAACAAATAATACACTAAGCATTAACTAAATTGAATTTAAATAAAAAATTTAAAAAAGAACTGAAGGGGAAATCGAGGTTTTCTCTCCCAAAGGAGACACGAAGGACTTTGTTATTCGGAAGCCTGCCCTGGCACCATGGCTAAGGGAGGCTGGGAGCTTCAGAAAGGGGGAGCTGCTGTGCCCCACCACACGGGTCTCCGAGGTCATCCTGGGCATTGCCGGTGACACCGGGAGGTAGATGCAGAGGAAACAGCATCTTCCTTCAAAGACACCTCAGGGGCCTTAGGCTTCCAACACGTAACTCTAAGTGGTGCAATGTGGACACCAGTAGACTGTGACGCATTATATACTAATTGTCTAACTACACGTAATATCCTGGAAGATCGACCGATCCATCCGGACGAACCCCTAAGAAACGCTCAAGTGACTGAGCGGCGAGAAGAGGGCAGGAGACGAGAAACAGGAGAAAGAACAGAAAGCAAAGTGACCCGAGCCCAAACGTGCCAGCCGACGTCTGACGTGTGGACAGTCTAAGTCCAGCAGTTAAGTCAGAGGTCGGCAGAAACATTTTAAAGAATGAAACCGTGTGATCGCACAGTGGTCTGTCTCGGGAACCCCCCTTCAAACCCAGTGAGCTAGGTCAGCAGGAATAAAGACGGTGGTTTCTAGAAGACGGAAAGTGCGCTCTGGCCACGACACCCACGGGCACCCGTCCTCAAGAACGTTGACGTCCACGCCGCAACCCACACACGCGTGTTCGTAGCGGCTCTATCGGTAGCAGCGAGACGGGAAGCAGCCTGGCAAGCTCAGAGACACCGCTGGGTGCGCGCATTACGGGACGGGTCTCAGCAGCTGGAGGGGGACCGAGGCATCCCGTGCAGCAGTGTGGACGGGTCTGGGGGTGAGCTCCCTGAGCGAGCAAAGTCAATCTCAAAAGGTACTCTGTCCTCAGGAGGTCCTCGGCCATCCCTGTGCTTGAGGACCACACCTGGCTTCTACGTACGTCCCCAGGTGAAACTCCAAACTGCGTCCGTCTCACTAAATTTGCTGGAACTTTCCTGAAAGGGCCTCCCGCAGCTGACATGCTCCTCTTGGGCCTGTGCTAGGTTTGGACAGTCCTCTCTCCTGTCACTACCCGCACGATGCAGTACGGTTTGGAGTGGCCAATGATCCATTGTTCTGTTACAACCTGAAATTTTTAAAATCCTGGCAGAGGTAGAGAAGAAAGCTTCGCAATCCAAAACGGAGGAGCTTCTCCCGCTTCGGGAAGAGAGACGTTTGGCACCAGAGCCCCCATGGCTTCCCTCTAAGGCAGATGTCAGCACACTGAACCGCGAGACCGTGGGGTGTAGCTGTTGCGAGCCCTTGACTGGGCGTCCTTGGGCAAAGCCTCAGCTTCTCTGGGTCTTAGCTTCCTGGTCTGTAGAACGAAGTATCGGCCCCAACGAGCCAGCACTCTTGTCCCTCCGGCAGGCCCACAGCTGGCTGGTCCGGGAGACGCCCGAAGGCAGTGCCGCCGGCAAACTCCGCCCGCGGCCGTGGCAGGGGTGCCGCGTGGGGGGCACCACGTCAGGTCAGCACCGGGTCGTAGGGGCATTCTCCTCCAGCTCTTCTGTGAATTCTTCCTCAGAGCTTGAGTTCTCACTAAGGAATGTTTTTTAAAAAATTTTTTTTTGGTTAGATTTTTATTCTCTCTCTCAAACTCACCACTCAGTCTGGTAACTTAAAGTATCTTTTGGGAACAAAACAAACCTATTTTCTCTTGATTGAGCCTTAATTTACTGTATTGTTTTAATGTTTTGTTCTGGTAATTTATAACTTGAGATATCAGAAAATTGCCTCCAAGTTCATGAATACTTGTCATCGTATCAAAGAGACGGATGGCCTGACAATGACATTTGTGATGGTGTTTGTGATTTTGGGAAGACAGAGAGTCACCTCATCTTCACCGAGAGCCTACTCGGAGAGGACTTTTTCAAGTGTTGCACAAGAGCGGGTGTGCGTTCAGGCAGCTGGGGTTTCTGCTCATGCCCAGGGACTGTCAGGACCAGACCTTTGTCTGTGCTGAGGGTCCAGGATACTATTTCTTTTTTACGGGGTTTGCCTTTCCAATCTGGTAGTGCATTAAGGTATGTACTTCACGTTTCAACTCAAAACATCTTGTGGCTGAGCCGTGCACACGCACGCACACACACCCGTGCGCTCGGATCTGTACGTCCTCACGGGAACCCCGGCGCGTGGGGATGGGGACCCTGAAAGGGCGTGAGCCCGCCTCAGCTCAACGGTGCCCGCCTTGAGCCAGCGCAGACACCTGCAAGGTCCAGAATCCAGTCCAATCCGGAGTCTGCTGCCGCAGACTTAAAACTCCTGGTCGTCCTCCGTCCGTGACTGTGGCAGCTCTGCGGTTCCTGCCTGAGCCCTTCTGCGAGCCTGTGGCGGACACACACGGAGGACTGAGTGCGCGACTCTTAGAGCCCCGTGACTCTGGACCGGGTGGGATGCCACGTGGGAGGGTCCAGGGGGTATTTTCCGCGGCTCGGGAGGGCTCCAGCCTACGGCTTCTTGAACGACAGAGGGCACGTCAGCCTGCTGGCCCTTTAGCGCTTTCTACCAGGTAAGCGGCAGCTGACGGTCTTTGTAAAGATCCTGTATCTTGAACTGCTGCTTTCCCGACAAGACTTACCCAGAAGCACACTCTTAAAAGTTCCCACACTAAAAAAGTTCAGGAGAAGCAACTTACAAAAAAAAAAAAAAAATCTCTTTCACTGCTCAAAGCACTTTTTTTTTGGGGGGGTAATTTATACTAAGCCCTTTAGAATGTCATATTGGTCCTTTATTAGTAACCTTGACAATATGATTAGACTCCAAAAAATGTCTACTTGTTAGTGAATAGCATTCACTCTCTGAACTTTGAAGAGGCTGCTCGGCTATGACCAGAGCATGCTTCACTTTTTAATTTTTTGCAACCGAAAAACACAGAAGATAATAAAATATATGTTGGGATCCGGCATTCGATGAAACATATGTGCTAACAGTTAAACAGTGTTGCAGAATGGTGAATTTATTTTAGCAGACTATTTAGACGCCGTAATTTGGAAGGGACTCTTTCATTTTCTGAATTAGAGTTAACTTTAAATTATCATCGCCAAAATGATTTTGTTAAAATGCAGAGAAATGTAGTTTTTAGAAACATTCATTTGTGTAACAACAAAAGCATTTCTCCTGTTAAATGTTACTTCCTCTTTATTCTGTGTCGCCTCGCGTTTGTGTTTGGCTTAGATGTTGCCACAACAGTGTGAACGAAGTTGCTAAGTTAGAGTGAGTGAGAGAAGCCTGCACTCGTATTTCCTGGAGCAGACAATGAGCGCATTAGCTACATTAATTGAAAAGCATTTGACAACACTGATCAAGACCGAGGGGCAAGGAAAAAAAAAAGAACGAAAGACAGAAAGAAAGGGAGGAAAAATCCAAAGCAAATCCCCCAAACAACACCACCAACAAACCGAAATCAAAACTCAGACTTGAACCTTCACAGAGAGATCGTGTTGTGCTTTCAAGAAGTCCCTAATATTTTTCTGTCTCTCCCCGCCAAGTCACTTCACTGCCCATATGCTATTTAAATGCTGATAATCTTGTTCATGGTAATTTCAATGAGCCACAGCAGACATATAATGCTTCCTCTTTTAATAGGTGCAAAGTGAGTTATTGTCACCAAGCAGATATGGAAAAAGGACGTGAAAAGAGAATCTTGCCTAATCTCCGTGATGCGGGGGTGCGAGGGCGCGGACATTGTCACCTGAATTATGCATGTCTATTGTGCTCGGATATCATAAATCGGGGCATGAATGCCCCCCAAATCATTTTCAGTCCGTGAACATTTATACACAGAGCTCTCGAGCGCCGCAAAGACAATTAGTCATATTTCTGTGCCGGAATTAATTGAGAGTGAGATGCGGGAGGCAGAGCAAGAGAACAAAGAATGCTTTTTGTCAGTTCTTCCGACTGACAGGGATAATTAGATATATGAAATTGAAATTCCTCAGCAGGGGGTTTCTGTTGACAATGAATTTTCTTTTGATTCCATTCTGTTATTCTTTTCCGCTGTCATCTGTGGCAATTTGTTATTCAGCTTGAAGCTTAAAAAAGCAAAGCATTCCGCTTTTATGAGTAGATGATGTCAGTTTGTACACTGCTGGGAAATAGATATTAAATGTAATCTTTAAACTAAAAAAAAAAAAAAAAAGGAAGAAAGAAAAGAAAAGAAAAAAAATAAAATCAGTTAAAGAGACAGTGCGCCATTTCCCCGGCCTGCGGAGGAGAAAGTTCCCGGGACGTCGTCCGAACTTGTTCGCTGCCGTTGGGAGTTGCTCAAGCCCCGTGAATCCTGGGCCTTCACTGCGGCTCCCACTGTTCTTCCAAGCAGACGGGACTCCGCGCGGGGACTCTGTGCGCGGTGCCGGGGTGGTCCCCGAGCAGGACGCGGCTGAGCACGGCCACCCTCCTGCTTGAGCTCGCTCCTCCGGCCTCCGTTCCGCCTCCGTGAAACCAAGAGCGCTCTTTCCGGATCACCTCTCGTCTGGCTTCCCTCCGAGTGGAACGTATTCTCAAGAAAGAATCTGAAGAAAGTCTCAGAGCATCCCCCTTCTCCCAGTGGGGTCCAACGGACTATCCGTCCAGGCTCCTTGGAAAACAGGCTCTGCGCACATTTCCTACACTGGACTTCAAGACGGTGGCCCTTAGCCTGCAGCTCACAGATGCCTGGGGTCTTCCCCTCTGCACAGGTGGCCCCTTGGTGCAGTTGTGGCGTGGACCCGGGTCCACATCCTGTGCCTGCAGCTGCAGCTTGTGGGCTACACTTTCTCTGGCTGGACCCGGCAGACCCCCCTTCGCCTGCAGAAAGATCCTGTGGGCGGCTGACTCCCTGCTTCTGTGAGAAGGGCCTAGCACGAAGCCTAGTGTGAGTGGGCACCCCTGGAAAGGCAGAGCCCAGCTCCCCGTCTGGACCGGCATCCTGGCCCTCCCCTGCTGCCCACTCAGCCTGCTGCGTGCTCTCCTGTGCGGTCTTGGGAAACAGGCCCATTGAGTTTCTCACCGCGAAGACACTAGCTGGATCCCGGGGGACAGAGTGAGCGGCACAGGGGTGAGGCCGCGGAGCCCATGAGCGGCTTTTCCCGGTTGTCTTGGGGGCAGACAACGTCGCTAACGTCCACACAGCGTGTCCACATGAGGTTTCCTGGGCCCCTCGCCGGACCCACCGGATCAGATATTTAGACTGTGGCGGGGAGTCTGCGTTCACCGCCAGTTGGGGCTGTTCCAGGGCGCGAGTGTGGACAAGCACTTGCTCTGAGAAGGATCTGGGAGATGCGAGGGGCTGTGGGGCTCCTGTTTCACCATTTGTTCCAGACAGAGGCAGGCCTGGGTTCATTTGGCTTCTGTTTCTTCAATGAAAGGTTCATTCCAGCGTCGACATCTGGAGCACGTGGTTGTCATGGACGCACAGCGTGGGGGACAGGCTCCTTCAGAGCAGGGTCTGAGGACAAGGTGGGGCCCTGGCCGCAGCAGCCGCAGGAGCCGTCCCTCTGCAGGTGGGAATCCAGGGACTCCAGCTCCTGCCTCCGGCTGAAGGAACGACCCATCACGGCCGATTCAGACAGCCCTGTCGGTGCTGAGGAGAAACCAGAACGTGGAAGCAGGAACGGGCTTGGGGCGGAGTCTGAGGACGCAGACACGGGGCTTGTGTCCACACCACGGGCCCGAGGGGCATCCAGTCTGCGCACGTGCGTGTGACTCCTGCAGAGGTCCCCTCCAGGGCTGATCGCAGAGTGGATCGTCTCAGGGGCCGGTGCTGTGTCCTCAGGTCGGCCTCCACACATTCCACGGACTCTGGAAATTCGATACAAACAATTTTCTCCTTTTTAAGCTTTATCTGTTTCTTTTCCTTTCCGACTTGGAATTTTCCATCAGATGGTTTTAAGTTTCTCCATTTCACCCGTCCCCAGTCTCCTCAGAGTTTAGAAGGCTTGTTTCCTCAAAATGAAAGTTCCTTAATCAAAATCAGCATCCTGGTGACTGAATTAAAAGAAACAACAACACAAAAATCTAACTTTCGTCAAACCAAAAGCCTCATGAAGTGTTGGCCGACACCACGTTCCAGTTACCACTGTGCACGTAAATGCGCCGTACAGAAGCTCGCCGAACAAGACGGCATTGGGTTCAAAGAGCCTTATTTAATGAAGGAAACATTTTATGCAAATTTAAAGAGGCCATGCCAGGCGGAGGAAAAGGTCACCCATCGATAAACGGAACAGTCAAGACAGAAAAACGGAGCTGAACACACACCCATCTGGAAAAGTAGTTTAGGGAAAGACTCAGTGAATTTAAAGCCATGTTTTTTTCAGGACCGAATTAAATCGAAGATCAACGTTTGCCGGCTCTCCCATTGCAGATGCCTCGGATGGGTCTAACACACATCTTTGACTTCTTTACAAGCGAGTTACTGTTGCGGTTCACAGTCTCACAAGCTGCAGCCTCGGGAAGGCGGGTCCGTGGAAGGGCCCGGGGCCTGAGAAAGTCGTCGCTGTCTCCTGGATGACGTAGCTGGTCTTGGCAGGGCCGTGGGGGCAGGTAACAGGTGAGTGGGAGCTCGCCCACCTCCGTGCTGGGAGGAGCCCTCCACAAGGGGCTGCGGCCCGCACAGCTACGTTAGTTGGGGGAGGTTTCCGTGGTGACCCCATTTGTTCGCAGGTGCCTGCCGTGTGCCCCAAAGTCACAGGAGGACTGAGTTCCAGACTGAGCTCAGAGATTTTCTCCTCCTCCCGCACCAGCCAGGAGAGCCTGAACTAGGCACAGCTGCCATTGGGTTCTGAGGCGGCTCGTGTCTGCCCAGCGTCGCCAGAGTTCTGGTCATTTCTGTGACCTGTTGGAAGGTTGGGGTGAAGACAACATTTGGAAGATAAAGGTCTGAGCCAGGCATACTGGATCAATAGAAATAAATAGTTGGAGTAGAGAAAGCGAAATAATGATTGAAGGATAATCATTCATAAACTATGGAGAACAGGTTTATGATCATCGCTGACCAACTGAGCAGTAAACTTGACTGAGATTTCAGCAAGGAGAGGTACGTTCAAGGATTTCCTGGTAGCAAGGTGTCCTGCCCTGAGAATGGCTCGATGGCGCGTGTGGACCCCCTCTCTCCGGCGTGCTGGCTCAGCATGAGGTGCTGGTCACTCACAGCCCATGGCAGGAGCCCTTGTCCCTAGAGCGAGCACTGCCTAGCTCGTGGGACACATCGACTACTTCTGCTGGTGCTTATGCTCCAAGTGACCCGGGGGCTTCTTTTTTATTTTTTAAAAGATTTTATTTATTTATTTATTTGACAGACAGAGATCACAAGCAGGCAGAGAGGCAGGCAGAGAGAGAGGAGGAAGCAGACTCCCCGCTGAGCAGAGAGCCCGATGCGGGGCTCGATTCTAGGACCCTGAGACCATGACCTGAGCCGAAGGCAGAGGCTTTAACCCACTGAGCCACCCAGGTGCCCGATCTGGGGGCTTCTTAAAGGAGCGAGTATTAAGGACTCACTGGATTTGTTGGCATCAGATGTTCAAAAGTTTCAGCGTAGGGAGAACTCGATCAGACTGTCAACAGCACAGGTGCCCAGTGTCCAGTAGCCTGGTGTGGGGACCGGCAGGGGCTGCAGCAGCGAATCACAGGTGCTGAGAGACAGACCCAGGACGGTCCATCCGAGGGAACAGACAGACAGACTTCATCTATGATGGCCCGGTTCCAGGGCTGTGGTGGGCGGTGAGCGCCTGCCATGGGGATAGCGTCCTTTGTTGGGGGCTGACGGTGCCAAGAATTGCCAGAAACATTCATAAGCACTTGGTGTTCCTAACCGCTAAGATGGGTTTCCGATGAGAAGATGCGGACTTGAAGGCAAGGGAGATTGTGCTTCCCTTCGAGCAACTCACGGGGTTTCACACCACCTGCCCGACGTTAGCCTCATATCCCTACCGAGGCCGCGTGTGGAGGTGACCGGAGAAGGGGACCGAGAGGACCTGGCAGAGGAGGTGCGGGGCTGCAGAGGAGCCCAGCCAGCGGGTGGGTCCTTCACCGTCAGGCTGCCCCGTCACCCTCCTCAGCGCCGGCAGGAGATGGCGGCTGCCAACCACATGGTTCCAGGGTCCTAGCAAAATACAGAATTGCGGCAGCCACAATGCTGGCTTCTAAATGAGAAATCCGCTGCGACTCGACCAGTTCGCTACGATGATGCTTGCACAGGCCGGCGGAGTAGGCTCTTTGGAATCGACTTTCTTCAGAGACAGGATGTTGAAGGGAGCGTGGGGCGGGGGACGGGCTGACAGGCTGGCGGCCGTTAGAGGGTGTGTGCTGGGGTGAGGGCTGGGGGTCGCACGTAATAACGAATCACTGACCACTACGACAAAAACTGATGATGGACTTTATGCTGGCTAACTGAGCATTGAAAGAAGAGAATATTTAAGGAAATATAACTTACAACATTTTTTTCTCTACAATTTAAGTCACGGAAGAGAATGGTGTAGGTGCTGCATCATCTGGGAAGTGTAGAGATAAGGAAATAATTTACATGTATTTAAAATATCTTACTCAAATGTTTCACCATCAGCCTCCGAACAGTCAACAACGGTTACGATTTTTAATGAGATTTTTGTCTTTGAGAGCTACGACTTGGGGACTCCTCCCCGCCCCGGCCTGGCCTGGCCTTTCTGTGTCCCTATTTCCGGGATTACCCTCATTTAGCGCTGCTGGTCTCACTCAGGACGAGGAAATCTTTTCCTCGACAATGATCCTGTCCCCAGAGATGAATAAAAAGTGACTGGCGCATAGTAGGTTCTCAATAGATACTTACTTATCAAATGACTTAAGAGGTGAATCCTGTCAGTTAAATTCAAGAAATGTGTCGTGAGTGCCTACTGTGTGCAAAGCACTGTGCGAGGCTCTCTGTGGGGTAACTTGGGCGGCGGCATTCCTCTGGGGAGTCTGTACGGCGTGGAATTTCTGGGGCAGTCCACACACGTCTCAGGCACGACGCCTGGGATTCTGGAACCAAGGGTCCTGCAGGCAGCAGATGCTGCGGTTAATGTGCCATGTTTCCTGTTTTCTCGTATTGTTACATGATGTGTGTTCATCGCAGTCAATCGCGGAAGACGCTTGGGGTTCTTTGAGCTCTAATAAGTCTGCCCAGCAAAGTGCGGAGACTGCTCTGTTACTCTGTGCGCTTCTCGCGGGACTCAATTCTGGGCACAAGATGCTCTAAACTTGGATAAAGATGTTATGTTATCAATTTTAGATAATTTGTAACAGTGTTTAACTAAAAGGTACTCTAGTAATTGTCTCCATTTAAGGTGCTGGTTTAGAATCACTTGCCAATCTAAGAACCTCTGCAAACAGACACCCGTGGGATGGCGTTCCCTGCCGACAGCTTTTGGAGTCACTGAGTCAACGTCAGTGTTTGCGTCCAGCTTCCTCGCAAGGTTGTGAGGGTGGCGGTTGTCTGTATCGTGGGAGGGAGGACGGATTTTGAGGGTAAAGTCACTCTATAAACATTTATTTTCTGGGAGGAGGGAACTGGGTTTGAACTTTCTGATCCAGGACGTGTGAGATGTCCCTCAGAGAAAACCAGTCTCCTGCTCTCTGCCAAGCTCTGTACTAAGGGGATCGCTCGGATTTGTTGTGTCTCTTTCCGTTCACAAGTTCTCCTATCTTAGGGTCACAGGGACAATGAGAGGCACATGTTAAAAATGAAGAGTCTGGGGGTGCCTGGGTGGCTCAGTAGGTTAAAACCTCTGCCTTCTGCTCAGGTCATGATCCCAGCGTCCTGGGATCGAGCCCCGCATCGGGCTCTCTGCTCAGTGGGGAACCTGCTTCCTCCTCTCTCTCTGCCTGCCTCTCTGCCTACTTGTGGTTTCTGTCTGTCAAATAAATAAATAAATCTTTAAAAAAAAAAAAATGAAGAGTCCACCCTGCCAGGGGTTAGGGCCCAGGAAACCCGGCCTGGGGCCCAGCAACCTTACTCCTAAACATAGACCCTATCGACTCCGGTCATGTTGTCCCCTATGGAGGCAGCGCTGGTTGGCCTGGGCACGGGCCACTGCGGCAACCTGCCTGTCCCCAGGGTGATGTGCTGTGTCGGCTGGTCTGTAGAGGGCTGTGGAGGCGCTGGCACGGGTCCGGGGCGGTGCAGGTCCTGTCTCGACTCTGAGCACAGCTCTCTCCTGACACGCGCGACTCCCACACAGCCTCTGTGTTTGCTCTTCTGTTTCTGTGAAGAACCCTCCTTTCTATGTTCCAGCGTGTGGGGTTGAATGTCAAATGGCTGAAAAGTGGGACTGGAAAGTCCTTTTATGGACAGTGGTGCAGAGTGCTGGTATGAGCTCCGGGGTCCGGCGCAGCCTCCCGTGGCGCCGTGGGGGCACCGCGGGCTTTTCTTTGCTCAATCTCTGCTCTCAGGGAGTCCTCTTTTGAGTCGTTGGTGAGTCTAAGTGAAGCTCATGGTAGCAATGATGACCGTCATGACAGTAAGTTCTAGGTCCCCGAATGTACTGCTTGTGGCACCTTAGGGCTGTGCCAAGTGCTTTCCAGGGTGGTCCTACTTAGTTCCTCAAGCAAGCCTGTACCATGGGGTCACACACACATGTACACATGCACACACACGTGTGGTTTATGTGCACATGTGCGCTCGCATGTACAGGCACACACAGATGTGCATACGTGTATACACACGCGAACATACATGAACACAGACTCCTGTGTACAGACACACACCCATGTGCTCCGCGTGTTTGCTGCACCCACAAACACAGGCGCTGGTTCACTTAGAGGTGTATACAAATATATGCAAGTACACTTTTACTGATGTACACGACGTGTGCCCCCGACCCTCTCCATCGGTGGATTCTCTGTGTGCTCACTAGGATGCGCTTGGGACCCAAGTCCACACTCCCGGCGCCGTCGTGCTCCGTGCGGGCAGAGGGGTGGAAACGGGACCCCCGGTGCATTTGCTCCCAGCGGAGGGGAAGGAGGTGGCGCTCTGCCTCGTCCAGCTCTCCTCCTCCTGCGGACCCCGGCCCTTTCCAGGGTCCCCTTTTCATATTTTTGTGGGTTTTGTTGGTGACTCATCATTTAAAGCAGTCACCAGGTGTAGTGCCGGGGAACTTCATTCTGGCGTGAGGTACAGAGCAGACCAGCAGCAGAAGCGAGATGCGATGTCTTTAGAAGGAAACACGCTCGGTGAGGTTACGTATCGGCGGACGGGTTAAAGTGTTGGGACCTGAGGACGCTAGCCCTGTGCTTCTTCGGAGCGATGGTGCCGTGCTGTGCAACTTGTCAGAATGTGATCACCGCAAAGACCAGAGACGTACACTACGACCGTGGGACCTGCCGCGTCTTCCTGAAGCTCTTCTTGCCCAGGGGTACCCGGTGTCAAGGTCAAGGGTGGGAGGAGCGCAGCACAGTTGCGGGCTGGCCCCAGATCATCTCCGGAAGGGACCGCAGGCCCTGTCCCCACGGGTTTTCTCTGGGGAGGGGGGCGGGGACACGGGCAGGGAAATACCGGACTCATTATTTAAAAAGCAAAATGAAAGATTAAACATGATGAGAAATGTGATTGTTCAGAACCTCGTTTTCCAAATGTTGAACCCCCCTCGTGTCCTTGGCGGTGGACGTGTTTGGAGCGCAGCCGTCCGAGGAGCTCGAGGGGCCTGGTGAGGGGCGGTTTCGGGGTCTGGTCATCAGACGATTTGTAACAATCGCTTCGTCATTGTTCCCTGTTCTTGCGAGAAGAAGTCAAATGGTTAAGTCTTTCCTTTCTCTCTCACTATTTTACACTTTCAGTGGCGAAAAGCTTGCCTGGGGGAGGGATGTTGTCGTCCCGAGGACCTCCCCTCCTCTAGACTTTAGTCGCTGAGGAAAACCGAGCTGGTATTTTCTGTTTAGATTTTTGTTTTATTTCCCTGTTCATAGCATGTGGGACCCTGGGCAGGTGTCCGGATCCTGAGAACCTATCTTAGATGGGAGCTGGAGCTCTTCCGTGATCATGGTGTCTCCCCTGGCAGGTGCGTACGTATGTGGCGCTTCTCCGAAGAACACATGCCCGGGAAGCTGGAGCTGAGGCTCTCAGGCACGTGGTGGGCTCTGTGAGGAGGAGCCGGGCCTGGATCTTTCTCTCCGACCGTCGGAACACGGAGGCCAGACCTCGAAGGAGGCACACGCTCCCTGGAGAGGGGAGAGCCGTCCTCGCCTCCCCATGCCGCAGCTCACAGGCTCGTGGACATTCGCCGCAACCCGTCTGACACCACGGATTGCCCTCACCTCCGCCAGGTGCCTACCGCGGGCCAGACCCCAGGCCCGGAGGGGCCCGCGAACGTCCCCCTGGCCCACCTGCTGGAGGGGCAGGTTCTCTCCCGAAGTCGCCGTCATCTGCCGCCGGGCTTCACGCCATCACTCTTACGTGTGTCCCTCTGTAAGATGGTGTGGGCAGGTGGCATGTCGCGGCCTCCCTCAGACATGGCCGTCCTAGAGCTCTGTCATCGGAGCTTGGTTTCGGAAAACGAATGCCTCGGACCCAAGAGCTGCCCATCAAATCCCTCCGGGGGCGATCGAGTGACGTGGGGTGGCAGCTGTGCCGTCGGGGACCCGCCCCGTGTGTGGTCTGGCTTCCCAGGGCACTGCACCCGCTCAGCCCTCCTGGGCATGCTGGCCACTGAGGGCCTCCAGCCGCTGCGGCAAGTACAGAGCTCAGGCCGTGCGCTGGCCTCCTGGCCGGAGTCTCCAAGAAGCCTGCACGGCGGGGGCCGTCTGTATCTGGGCACGTTGCTCCCTGGGTTTTCTGTGCTGACCTCTGGGGCTTCCTCACCGACAGAGACGGTGGGACTTTCGTTCCCTGCTGGGAGTGACCTTGCCTTGCACACTTTTATCTCAGCTGAGCTTGGAAAGAACGTAAGGCCTCCTTTTGGCTGTTGAATGCGTGAGGGAAGGAACGGGCGATGACCGTGACCTCCCGTGAGCGCCAACGTCAGAAGGCTCGCCTCCGCTCACACGCCGTCATCTCGTCCACGGCCGCGTGCCCTCGTGAGGCTCCCTGCAACTTCTTTCCTTCGTGGCTGTGGCGCAGGAGACACGGGGGTGAGCCCAGGCCACGAGAGGGACCAGCTACAGAGGTGGGGCGAGCAGTGGGGCCTGCCCACGAGTCCTACAACCCCTTCCTCAAGTTGCTGGCACAGAAGTCGGGTTCTGTGCGGGTCAGCGTGGCCGCTGGGCGGCCCCACTCCCGGCGGCTATGGTCCCAGCTCCCTCTTCTGAAAACCACGATCATCGTTAGTACCTCACTCCGCCGTGGCCAGAGAGCAGGGCACCAAGAGGGTCAGCGCAGGTTTTCAGGTGGAGAAACCGACAAGCCGTCCCTCAGGCTTTAAACAAACTGGGTTTGACGGCGTTACAGGAGAGGGGACAGCACGCGTTCGTGGGTAAGTGATACTCTGTATCTGCAAGACATACTTTGCAGTTACAAAGACGTCAAAAGCACCTCATTAAAAATATATCGTCATAAGAAAAGAGCCAATTACGGGTCACATGATATGAGTGATCAATATAATTAAGAAATGAATTCCCGATAAAAAGACAGAGGGACGCGGTGTTCTGACAGAGTTGATATTGTTTGGGCTAATTAAATATTTATCGAGCGTCCGTGGAGGGCAATGCCGGATGCTACGGGACACCAAACGTGTTTCCGTTACTAAGGAACGTGAGCGTAACATGGTCACGCGCCGTGGATCAGGACCCAGTCCGTGTCCGCGCGTGGAAGGGAGAGCCGGCCTGCGCGGTCCGGCGAGGCTTCCGGTTTTGCTGCCCTGCGTCCTCAAGATGAAATATTCAGAGCAAATTCATGTGATTAAGTATCAGTCACCTCACCGCTTGGCTTCTCCGGGGCTCTTCGGGGGCCACGTTGGCTGGGGACAGGACACGCGGTCCCTTTCTTGGTCTCACAATGGAAATGGAGGAGAAATTAAATTACATTTTTGGAAAATGCACAGTGATTTTAGTGACGGGGAGTGTGACGCGGAGTGTCTGTCCCTGTCGGTCGGGACAGGGGGTGCCAGGGGGGGAGAAGGTTTCCACAAGGACGGCTGGAAGACTCGAAAGGCTTCGTCACATGGGCAGAGGGCCTGGAGGCTCTTCCTCACCTGTAATGTATCTTCCAGACCCACAGGCGTGCGCTCAGCATACCTGGAATCCGGAGGCTCCCCTGGACCAGGTGTCGTTGGTGGGGCCCCGGGGACGGCTGTCAGCATAGCTGTGGCAGGGGATGGGGCCAGTGCCAGCACGGGCTCTTCCTCCACGAGCAGATTCCAGAAGCCGGGAGGGCCGTGTTTCATGCAGAGAATGGGAGAAGAGGCCAGCGGCGAGCGCGGGCTGGGGACCTCGGGCCAGTCACTGGAGGCCTGGAGGCCACCTGCGTCACAGGACCTGGCCTGGGGAGGTCCTCTCTGGGAGGCTCCCCTGTTGGGGCCTCACATCTCCCAGTGTGGTCCCTGGACCACCCCCAGCCAGTGACTCAGAACCACCCCACAAGTGCCTCGGTGACGGTGATGGTAATGGGGCGTGAGCAGGTGGCACTCTCCAGCCCAGAGCAACACTTTCTGGGACCGTGCACGGGGCAGTCCAGGTGCCGGTTTCTGGAGGTTTACCTTCCTGGTGGGGTAAGACAGATGGAGACATTCTCGCCGGGGGTTTGCTCTTCCCGTGGAGACAACATGGGGACCAGCTTTTCAACACGGGCGTGGAAGGGGTCCAGAACAGTGACCCAGCCAGGGGGTGACCCTCCCTCCGCATTGGTCCCAGGGCCCGCAGCGAGCCCCGGGCCTCCCACTCCGGACTCGTCCTGCGGAGATGCCAGCTCTGGTGAGGAGAGATGGTAGAGCTTGGTTCCCCTCGCGGCCCCCGCCCGGGGACACTGGACCGCGGCTCGTGTGTGTTTCAAATGACACCGTCTGCGTCGTAGCATCTGGGACGTCAGGTTAGCCCTGCAGCATTTTACGACTGTTGTCCTCCAGGGACGGTTGTGGAAGTAAGATGTCTGTCTCAGAGGTTCTCTCAGCGGCGGGAAAAATGTTGAATAAATAGAAATAAATAAATAAATCTGAAAAAGTAACTCGCAAACATTTCTGCAAATATAAAGTGCATGAGCTATTGTGTCCTGAGGGTATAGAATTAACTCGCATGATGATAATTTATATTTTATGTGAGTTTTATTTTTATACACCTGCTTTTCTTTGCAATTCATGAAAAAACATATTGATATCAAAGCAATTGTGCTGTCACAGAATTCATAATCCTAACTGGGAGCCTTCACATCAATATGACACGTCTCTTTTATGCTAACTCCAGCAATTTAGGAAAAAAATACAGGTTATAAACAGCTAATAAAACTTCCCCATTTGTTCATCGGATACATTTTCCCTCCATCCAGTCACGGAGCTCCTTTGGCTCCAGAGAAATCTGTACTTGCAGGAAGGGCGCGGGTCCTGTCGAAGGAGCGGCCGCACCTCTTTCTGCCGGTTAACGTGGCGTGGGTTCCGCTCGACGGCCCAGTCTCGGGACCAGAGGTTTTAGGCTGATGTTTAAAGAGCTCGCAGAGGTTCTGACTCCGGATTGTGAATGTGCTTGGGCAGCACGGGGTAGTGGTCTGGGGAGGGTCAGGCGGTACCTGGCCGTGGCTTTGCGTTTGTGGCAGAGGCCCGCTCTGCAGCCGTGGTGCAAAGGTCGTCGATGAACTGTTGATGGAAAGGAGTCTTGAAGTTTATATCCTTCTCACGTGTCGTGAAGTGTGGTTCTTGCATGGTTTGAACAGCGTAGAAGCCGTTCTCAGCTCCCAACCCGCACAGGGGGCAGCCCAGGCTGCTGGGATTCCCGTCTGCCTCTGCGCCTGTGTGCTCTGTGCTCCTGCGCCTGCCCTCGATGCCCATCCTTTGTGTGAGGAGGCTTAGCCCATGCCCACGGGTTACTCTGGGAGTTGGCGCGCTGGTCTGTGCTCTGCAGGGAAGGGTGTGCTCTCCGTGCCGGCTGCCACATCCCCAGATCAAGTGACCTGGTACCGGATACCCACGACGAGCCCGAGGAGGAGACAAGCGGGGACGGGGCTGGTTCTGTCCCCTTCGAGAGCCGCACCGCCACGCTGGCAGTCGGGGCGTGGGCCTGCGAGCTGGGGCCTGTGCGGCTTGTCTGGTGGGAAGCCTTGTGTTCAGGACCCCGCTGTGTGATATAGGCCTGCACAGACACACACAGTGCACACGCACAGACACTGTCACTTTCTCTCGGGTCGTTTCTGGCATTTTTCCCCCAACAGGACCGCTCTGCAGTAAAAGGAGGCCGTGGCTGGCCCTTGCACGTGTCCCGCACACAACCTGCCGTGGGCTTTTCCAGGCCCATGGCCTGGCTGCGTGTGAGTGCGGGCTGGTCGTGGGTTCAGGGCGCTGCGTGGGGTCGCGCTGGGAGGCGGTGGAGAGTTCTGTGAGACACAGAGGTGCTGTGTGGGGACCCACCGTGAGCCGGGTGCAGCTTCGGGTCGGGGAGGCCTGTGGAGGCAACAGCAAGTCCGAACCGGCGAGGGCATGTGCAGCCGACCACAGCCCCGTCTAAAGACCACGCGCCTCCTCGACTGGGCCCCTGTCCCTCTGTGGATGCGCCTCATGGGTTCCAGAGCAGGGGCCTGGGGATAGACCCCCCCCGAGTCTGTCTTCGGGTGCAGAACCTGTACCTTCTAGAGAAAGAAAATGAGCGAAGTCGCCAACAGTCTAGAGGGAAGCTCGGCTCTTTCTCAGAAGCCAGACGAGACTCGCTGGGAGGCGGCGACCAGACCGAGGTCCGGAAGAAAACGGACCCGCGGCTGGCAGCCAGGAGCCTCCCTCAGATTGAGGGTCCTCTGTGCCCGGCCTCCAGCAGCCGGGGGCCCCGGGCCGGAGCCTTGCCCTTGGGCTCCCGTCCTGAGCCGGGCGGAGGGACAGACGGGCCCCCAGCAGACGCGGATTCCCAGCAACCTGCTGCCAGATCACAACTTTTCCCCTTCCCAAGGAAAAACAGTGTCATTATTATATTTTTAATTCCCTGATGTGCGACTCAGCAGCCAGGATCATCTTACAGAGGATGAATGGAGGGCGGGGGCCGGCGGCGGGCCGAGCTTCAATAACCCCCTGCGAGCCATTACGTCACCCGGCTCCTCTCTAAGAGGATTTTCAGCAGGCTTGGCTTCGTTATTAAAATAGTAATTAATTTTTTCCTCTTCACAAAACCCAGGGACCTTCAGATGGAGGGCTGAGGAGCAGGGCAATCTCCTTTTGAAAGTGGCCTTTTTGGAGACCGTAATCGGCTCTCCGGCCCCGCGGTACACATGTTCCCCAGTAAATGTGATTAAAGACCCGCACAAAACCCCCTTGCAGAAAATTAATTCAGTTTCCAGAATAAAAAGTTTGATAAAGTTGTGCAATGCTCCAGTGACAGCACATAAAGGAAGGGTGAGCTTTATCCCCTTGAAGGATAAGTGAACGGCCAGAAAGGTCTGGTAGTTCCCAGAGTAAAAACATCTGCTCCAGCCGGCTGACTCCAGCGGCCGAGCGTCAAGTGCTTTCGTCCCGTCGGGCAGCGTCGCTCCCAACACACGGCGGGAAGGACCTCCTCATGGGCTGGGTGCCCGCGTCCCCCGAGCCCCTGCTCAGGGTCCACCCGTTCCCAGCAGCGGACCCGTGGGGGCTGGAGCTGGGCCCGGGCACCTCCTTCCTCTCCCCTGCGGCTCTGCAGGGCAGGGGCACAGGCCTGACGAAGCCTCGTGGGCTGCTTCCTTGCGTCTTGTCCCTAAATCTCAGTTTTCTGTTCTGCAAAATGAGAGTAATTGTGTCTCCTTTTGGGGTTATCATGAGGATTAGATGAAATCACAATCAAAAGCATTTAGCCCCGTTCCCAGGAACAGGGTGACTGTAGGAAGTCCTTCCTTGTTCAGGTTCTCAGCATTGGAGGCAGGAGAAGACGCAGGAACCTGCCTGGGTCTCCTTTGGGAACAGAACCTGCCTTGTGCCCTGTAGGGGGTTGAACATGGTCCCATGAAATTCACGTCTGTCTGGAACTCAAGCGCAGGAGGACAGTCCCCTCGAGGTCCTAGAGGGAGGCTGGCTCTGGCTGCTCCTGGACTTCAGAGCTGTGGGTCTTGGGCCGAGAGGGCGGGTCTCCGTGGCTCAGCAGCCCAGTCCGTGGGGGTTCCCCAGACTCTCTCCTTCTTTCTCTTCTGCAGAGGCAGAGGCTGTGGGCAGAATGGCCGGTGAGCTGTGGACGCTGTGGCCCAGCACCGCTGGCGGCCTGTGTGTGGCTGGAGTCGCGAAGCCTCCCTCCCCGCCCCACAGAGCAGGGTGTCCAGGGCTCTTCCCGTAACACCTGTGGGTCATGCCAGCTCCAGGGGCTGGTGATGCTGGACCCGTCACGGCCGGCCCTCGGGGTCTGCACGGCTTCCCACCCCTTCCACGGACTGTGCGGAACCACCCAGCAGGTCCGTCACGCATTCAAGCAGCTGCTGGGGGGGAAGGGAGGGAAGGAAGAGATCCTATCCCGTGTCCTTTCTCCCTGACAAAGCGTCTCCCTCTCGGACATGCACAGAAAGGGCCCTCGCTTCTCAGGCAGAGCTGTGTTCGAGGGAAAGTCACGATCCCCAGACCCCAAGGCCGGCTGCGTGAGGGGACAGACGAGCTCTCGCGCGGAGGGTTTTACTGTCTCCGTGCCTCCCGCGGGGACGGGGAGGTCGCACCTGCCCCCACACCCGGGATGCGTTCCGTGTGACGTCCCCCAGGGTTCCCGCATGGACGCGATCACTGTTCATGCCACTGAGTGAGAACGTTCTCTGTGGCGGTGGGTGACGGTCCCCGATATGTTCCACGTTCACACAAGGTGACCCCAGTCTGCATCTGCCTGCGTTCCCCGGGGGTCCGGGCCGGAGCAAGGCCGCGCGGGTGACAGGCACGGCGCAGGAACGCTTCTCCGTCGTGACGCTGGACTCGGCCGGCGCGGAAGGACAGGCCACCTGCCTGTCCGCGTCTCCCGGACGCCTTCGTCAGCAGTTGCTCTGAGGTGCACAACACCTGACCCTCTCGGCGACCAAGACAGGAAACGAAATGAAAACTTCAATGGGAGAAGCACTTTTTTCTTTTTCTTCTTTCCTTTTCCAGAGCAAATGTGGGGACCCTAACCCTCCACGGGGCTCAGAGGGCACGTTCTGGGCTCCCTGTGTGGGAGCGCCCACCGCCCCGTGGGCTGTCCCCGCACAGTGTCCCGGCATGACTGCCGCGTGCCCTCCGCGTGCCCTTCACCCATGGAGAATGGGTTCCACGGCATCATGCGTGACAATTCTGCGGTTAAAGTGGTTCTGCGAGCTGCTCGCTTCTCTTCCGAGGTGCCGTGCCTTCGCTCCGTGGCAGCGCAGCCCGAGGCTCAGCTCAGTTTGGCTCGGCCGGCGGGTGGCCCGGGTGCGGCATTGGCGAGCCTGGTCCACGGTGAACACCGGTCCGTGTGATTAACGGTTTTCACTCACTGTTACTGCTTCAGCTGCCAGTACCCGAGTCTGCCAGGTTCAAACCCCAAACCCCTCAAGCTTCCGGCCTGACACGCACCGTGACGTCAGTTTGGCGTCTTACAGCGTCTCGTGCCCCTTTCTCTGACGGCGCTGGCCGCCCGCTCAGACTCGGTTGCCGCGAGCCCGGAGGCCGGCGAAGCGCGTGTCGTCTGGAGCCCCGGGTCCCCCTGTGAGCGGCCCCTCGTCGGCTCCCGCAGGTCGGGGAGGCCGGGGCTTCAATCACTTGTGGGAGATGAAAGGCCAGGAAACGGCGGTCACGGCCCCGGAGGAAGTATCTGTGGGAAAAGGAGCGAACGGCAAATAAAGTGCTAATGAATGTCCGCTTCCAGGCGAGCAGCGGCCACAGTCGCAGGCAGAAACTGCCCTGCTTCCGGCGGTCCCACGGACCTCGTGAGTGAGCCGACCGCACGCACAAGGGCTGCGGGAGGGGCCTTCCCGCGGGGGCCGACCGTGACCTACAGACTTTAGGCCTCACGATCGTTCCCCCGGGGAGGATCTTTGAACTCCCGGCCCTTTAGGGAGCCCTCCATCCCTCTGGGAAATGGCACTTTGATTGCTCTCCTAAGCTCTGCCCGGCTCCCGGCCAGCCTGGAGCTCGCCGCGGTGCGCCGCGGGCGGGGCCGGGGCGTAGGAAGAGGAGAAACTAGAATCACGTCCTAAGGGGGGTTTTTGAGGTGCTGATGAGTGAGTGACCCCATCATCCCCGACATTCAGCTTGCGTGAACCCGACCCAGTGAAAGCGTGAGGAGAAGACGGGTGAGGAGGCCGGTCGGGGCTCAGCCCACGGATGCTTTTGGGATGTAAGTGACAGCACGATTAGTCGTTATACCTGTAATCAAACCACGACTTTCATAGATGGAGAGAATGCACACAGAAGCTATTAAAGTGACACCGGAAATACCGCTTCCGTCAACAAAAGACAGGACGTTCAGAGGGACTTGGAAACTAATGGAATGCGTCGTTGCCCTGGATCCGGACACCCTTAAATCCGCCGGCGGGGCCGGGGGTGGGGACGGCAGGAGCCCAAGTGCTGCCCGTCCTGCGGGGGGAAAGTCACGCCTCGAGAAGAGCGGTCTCGCACAGTGTTTTCTCACGACGTGAGTACTGCAGCGGAGTGACGGTTAACGGGAACGGGTGAGCCACCAGACTGACCGGAAGAATCTAGGGCAGAGGGGCGCGGAGTGACGGGGACGGGCCTCCTGGCGGGAGGACGTGACGCGCTGTCTGAGCGGCTGTGGCCTCCTCGCCCTCCTCACGTCTGGGCTCACGTGAAAGTCCTTCCTGACCCGCCTCCTCCCAGGCCCGCGTGGCCAGAGGGACCCTGGCCAGAACGTCTGTTCTCTTTGCTTGTGCCTGTTGCCCACGTGAGGCCGTGGACAGCGTTCTCGCAGGGCCGTCTGTCCTGCTCTTCACGGCTGGGAGCCCGTCAGGGGCTGGCCGACCGGCCGCTGGGTCCCTTCGCTGCCCCTGGCCGTGCGCACTGCTCTGCTCGCCCAGTTCACCCTCGCCTCTGGCTCTCCTCTTGCCACGAGGGTCATCAGGGGGCATCCCCTGCTGTTTGCTTCTCCGTCTGAGAGAGCTGACTGCTTTCTCCTCGAAGTGCTTTCATTCCCGTGTCTGCTGACGACGGCTGTACGGGATGGCCGTCTCCTCGAGCGTCCTCTGCGCGCACGTTGTGGAGCCTCCGGCCTCCACAGACTCGAGATGGTGACTCAGGGCACCGTCTTCTCTTCCTCTGTGTGTCCGTCGACTCACTGTTCATTGACCCCTTGGCTTCGGACACTCCGTGTGTGGGTGCCTGAGTCCACATGTCTCTTTCTCTGGCTCCGACTTCACTCTGAGTCATGGACTCAAACATGTCATGAGCTCTTCACAGCTCGCATGGCCACGGCAGAGGACTGTGGTCCCTCCCCGGTCACCCTTCCCACACCGTACTTGGCTGTCACCCAGAGCCCCCTTGTCTGCCCACCCGCTGCCCCCACCGCTCTTGTCAAAAACTAAGGTGCTATACTGGAGTGAGTGGTGGCTCCACAAAGACATGTTTATGTCCCGACACTGGGGACCAGGGACGGTGACTTATCTGGAAAAGGTCTTTGCAGAGCTGAGGTTTCCCAAGACCAGGCCCTCACTGGCCTCCTCCTGCGTCCTCCCTCCAAATGCTTCACTTACTCCCTGACTCCCTTCATAGAACTCGAATCCTTGCCTCAGGCTCTGCATGTACAAAATAACCCAAGACAAGAATTTCTCTTTAATGTTATTACTACTTTCTAAAGTAGTTTCTCTTAGGAAACTAGTTTTAAGGTTTTACTGAAGTAACAATAGATTTTGGGGGGTAATTTTTAAGTATCAAATTTGGATTTAGGTAAATAATAGACACATTCACATCTAGATATTCTGAAAAAGATGTGGCAGGACCTACATCAAAAAAAAAAAAAAAAGCAAACATCATAGTTATTTAGTCTCCATTCATTGCAAAGGAATAAGATTGAACGATTCAGGGGAAACATATTGAAGGCTGAGTTATTTTATCTAATTCTCCTACATTAATAAAGTATTTAAACATTTACTATGTCTCCATCTCAGGCTTTTCAAAAACATTTTAATTAAAAAGTGTGCTTCAAATACTATATTTACTTACAAATCTGAGAATACATATTTAAGGGATAAGCAGGGATTTAAGTTTGAATTTTCCTAATGAAAAATGTGTTTTGCTTTATTTGCCCAACCACGATGCATCCGTGTTCAGAGAAATCTGGTGGTGGTTTTATAATTTCATTTGCACAAACTAGCTGAAGGAGGAGCTATAACTTGAGAAATTAATTCTGTGACTTTGTCTGAAATCTCTTCAAAAGTGAAATATATTCCATTTCCCAGTCCCGGTCTCCTCCTCTGGGATCGTGTCTGTTTGTGGTCTCTGTTGTGCAGGAAGGACACAGATTTCCCTGACTTCCTAGGCAGGGTGTTCTCACCCTGAGCTGGTCTGCGGAGGATCTTGGGGCGAGCAAGATCTGCCGTGAAGGCAGTCCTGTCCCCGGGGACAAGGGTGCATTGCCCACACACGTGCCTCTCTAACTCCAGCAGTGGGACCGCAGGAGACAGAGCCGATGTGAGTCTCCATGAGGGCCGCCCCCAGCAAGCACGGGGCAGGATCGTAGAGGAAGGGGATGCACACGCGTATGTCTACATATTAACGTGAATCAAGCTAAATTAGTGTGAATGTGTCTCCTCCTATTTCCTGTCTTGGCCAATATTCTCTCACCCCGAAGAGACAGGAAAGTAAGTCAAGACCCTTGCCCCAGATGGAATAGCACTAAGGGCGGCCGAAATCGGAGCGGAGCACGTCTGGATGCTTTGATAGTGGGGCAACAATTTGGGGTGAATATTACTACAAAGGCAGTATAACCCATAAACCATTTCATCGTTAATGCATAACATTTACATTTCAGGGCTTTATTTTAATAATGTCACTTATTATAATCAAGATTGTTACTTAATGTCTCTTGTATTGGCCCATGATTAAAGCAGGGGTTTGTTTTATAAATAAAACTTCTTTTGTAAATAAAGTTTTATTGGAACTCAGTGATGCCCATTTGGTAACATTTTATCTGTGGCTTCTTTCAAGCCACGCCGGCCGCGTGGGAGACCCACGGCCTGCAAAGCCTCAATTACTTGTTATTTGTCCTTCCACACCAGATGTTTGACAACTGCTGATTTAGAAGACTAAAAACCAAAAAGTTACTGTCTCCTAAGTGTATCAAATTTTAATATAGTTTTTTATGAAAAACATAAAGATTAAAAATTAAAATTGCTTAAATTCAAATATGTTTCAAAGTTATTTTTCTCCTTAAATATTTTAATACCTAGTGAGCTCACGCGTTTGTGTGAGGGCACGGTCAGCTCTGGAAGTTTTCCCAGTCGATAATCTGCTGGTATCCGACGCTTTTCACCCAGGGAACCTCAACCTAAAATCCCAGTCTCCCCGCCGACCAGGTTCTAGACGTAAAGGAAGGACGAGGGCGCGTGGTGTCTGTGTTCCCGGTCCTTCCGTCCTTCCTTCCGTCTGCCCGCCGTGGCCCGGCTTGTCCCTCCTTCTGCCTGTCCCCGGCACTCTGTCCCCCTCTGGCCAGATCGGGATCAGCCCTGAAGAAAGACGGTTCTGGCTGCCGCGCTCGGCTCCGAGACTCTCTGTGGCTCCCCTGGGTTGGGGAGAATCCCGCGTCCCTTCTTGGACCCTGCACTTCGGACATGGCTCCCTTCCTGGTCAGAACACAGCCAGCTCCCCTCTCTGAACACCTGCTGCTCCCACGTAGACGCCGGCCAGCCTCCAGGTTGCTGGCCGTGAGCCCTCAGCAGCCCACACAGGCGCTGCCCCCGCCATCCCGGAAGCTGGGGAGGACCTCCTGCGGCCGATGGACTGGCTAACACGGGACAGCGGTGCCGCGGCAGCTTCACACTGAACTCTTCTCCAGGCTTCAGCGAGCGGCGGTCAGGGACAGTCCCCGGGGCACCTCCAGGAGCAGCCGAGTGACAAGCACGCAGCCGCCTGTGGCCTGAGCTCAGACGCGGCCCCGTCTGTCTCTGCAGCACGGTCCCGGCATAGGCATCAACGTGCAGGACGCACGTCCTGATCCTGGCACAGGGAGCTCTGCTCTCCACCATCCCACTGTTTTCTTGTTAGAGTTGGTTGTGATGGGAGTTCTTGGAATTTTTAATTTAATTATTATTTTTAAAAAGATTTTTATTTATTTATTTGAGAGCAAGAGAGCATGAGCCGTCGGGGAGCCCGGCAGAGGGAGAGGCAGACCCCCTGCCAGGCGGGGAGCCCAGCGCGGGACTCGATCCCAGGACCCTGAGGTCAGGACCAGAGCGGAAGGCAGAGGCTCAACCGACGGAGCCCCTGGGCGCCCTAGTTCTTTGCATTTTCTCAAAGCTTCTTCCGTCCCGTGTAAACGAGGCAGATGCAGACAGCGGCTCCCTAAGGTGCACGCGTGGGCGTTGTGCCTCATGTGCAACACGCAAAAATTGATCAGAAATAGATCTTGACACTCTCAGATCGAAAGGTCACAGGCAAACCTGTCTCACACCCTTTATTTCTGTCCTGGACACCAACACCCAGCCCCCAGGAAGAGCAAATCGTCAGGGAATCCTGATGCCTGAAGCTTAAAAACACGAGTTTCAGTAAAGTGAAGCATGTGGTTTCCCCAGGATCTTCCTCAGATTTTGGATCCACCTGTCCAACGCCCTTGGGCAGGCAAGGCGGATGCGACTCTCCGTTTGCAGAAACAAAAGCCCAGAGGGACTGAGGGATCACCCCAGACCCGCAGGATGGGTCAGAGACAGAGCACAGCACCAGGGTTGAGATCCTGCCTCGTCTCCGTCCGGGGCACAGAGCTGGTCCGTCAGCCATGGGGCGGTTCTGTAAAGGGCCTCTGCGGTCCTGGGTGGGAACCTACGGTCCCAGGCTCCCTGCCGGCCAGGGCTGGGCTCAGGGTGGGGCGTGCAGGGCCCAGACCCCTGTCCCACCTGCAGCCGGAGGACAGCGGTCACGTGCCGACCTTCACTCACTCGTCCCCAGATTCCGAGTTCGCTGACTTGTGTCCCGTGGAATTCAGTGTTTGTTGTATGACTTGCTGTGATTTGGGGACATTCTGCACAGGCAGCAGCGGGTCTGTCCTCACTGGCGAGCTCAGGGTGAGCTGTGCATGGGCCCAGCTTTCTGGAGATGATGAACGCAGCCCGTCGCTCCCTAGGTCACGCCAGCCCTCGGTTCCGCTCAGACCTGAGCACGGGTGGCGTGAGTTCCCCGGCTCCCACCACGCTCTGGGTCTCCTGAGATCAACGCGTCTGCAGAGTGTTTCTCTGTGTCTTCGATCTCTGGGTGCTGACTCCTCTGACCCTATGGATGGTGGAAAGGAGACGCACCCTCACAGTCCACTTCAACCGGTGAGAAGTAACGTCGCCGCGTCGCCCGGGAAGGATTTATTGCTCTGGCACAGGATACTCGGCATCCAGCGGATCCGTGAGCGGCAGGCAGGGGTGTGGCCTGCGGGAAGGAGGAAGCCTGGGCGGTGGCGGCCGCCGGGCAGGGGAGAGGCAGGGGAGAGGCAGGAGGAGGGATGCGGCACGCGCTGGGCAGAAGGAAACCGACGGGAAACTTTGGGGAATTCGTCCGCGACAGCCTAGGGACAGGCACCGGGAACTCCCCTCTGCGGAGGGCGGGCCGGCGCTACAGGACATCTGGAACAGGGTCTTGTGTGAAGGGAACCATCAGGGTGTGCACCGCAGACCGCCAGAGCCCAACGGAAACGAAGCTTTCCGTCGACCCCGGTGAGCTCCAGCCCGCTGTGGGTTCTGAAAATGTTTGTCGTGAAAGAACAGAAAGATGCGCTGCACGGCACCAGTTCAAATCACCCCGTCTTCCCTGCTGTGCCTGATGGGGTGCGTCCACCCTGCAGCGAGTGGGGGGCTCGGGTCCATCCCCAGTTATGCGACGGCCACGTTCTAGATGGGGTGCCCCGGGCACCGGGCCCAGAGCCTCGGACTGTGCTCTGATGACCACACGGCGCGCTCGGCCCACACAGCAGGAAGCGGCCAGCTGAGCTCCCAGGACCAGTCCCCGGCGAGCCCCAGAGGCCCCGAGCAGGTGGCCACAGAAGCCCGAGGGCAGCAGCGCCACCACCTGGTCCTGGCAGACCCAGCACACGTGCCCACCACACGTCCACTACCAGCCAGGGACCCCGAGCCGGCCGCCCAGGCCGCTCCCCGGTTGTCTGGGGAGCCGGAGCAGGTCTGCTCCAGGGACGGTGGCCCCGGCGGACAGTGCAGGATGGCCATGCAGATGGTGTCAGACCGTGCTGCCGGGGTGGCGTCACGAGGGGTCTCCTTGGGTGGTCTGCTGAGGGTCAGCTGCAGGAAGAGGAGGGCATCCTCCGGGTAGCTGGGATCAGGGTATCCCAGGATGTCCTTCAGGATGGCTGAGGGGCTCCCCGAGCAGCCGGTGCACACACCCAAGCTGGGAGAGCTGGAGAAGCTGGTCCCTATGGACACTCAGCTCCTCCCGTGACCCCAGCAGGCCCGATGCTGGCTACATTTCCAGCACACCTGGAACCAGGCCCCAGCCGGGGGCCGCTTCCTCTGTGCCCGATGAGAAGGCTTGCTGCCGTCTTATAGGTGTGCACCCCGGCATGAGGGCCCCTGAGTGCCCAGGACCCGTGGAAAACAGGCGACGGGGCTGGCTCTAGCCCCGGTTCCGTAGCCCTGAGCCCTACTCTCCCCTGTGTGGGATGGACACGCACTTCCTCCCGTGAGCTGCGGAGAGCTGTCGGGCCTGACTGTTCTGTTGTCCTCGGGCCTCCCCCGGCGCCGGGGCTCGAGGGGCCCCATCCCATGCTGCGCGCGCCCACCGGTCCGGGTTCCGGATGAGACTGCTCTCACCGTGTGGTGGGCCCCACGGAGTCAGGCTGTGTCTACACTGAGGCCGACTCACTTCTCCCAGCAGCTGGTTGTCTTGTTTCCATGATGCCAGCGGCAGTTTTCTCTGTGAGCGCAGCGGTCCTGGCAAGGTCAGCGTGTCCTGGCCATACTTCTCTGGTTCTGTACTTGTCCCCCACCCCGCGCTCAGCCGACACGTTTTCCATGTGTCCAGCTGCTTGGACAAGAAGCTTCTGCCCACATAAATGGTTAATACAGTAGTTATCATCATTTTTCTGTTCTGGGCACATTAGTCGTCTGAACCTTGTTCTTCTTAGAGGCAGAAGGAAACCAAAGAAACAACACGATTTCTCCCACCAATTATTGAGGATCGAGGGGGTGTTCTTACCATCCGGAAGCAGACAGAGCCGAGCTGTAGAAAACATAGTAAGGTACAGGCTGTGGTAAGACGCCCAAGCCCGTGAGAGAGCTTTCTGTAAGGTGAAGGGCTCCCCGGGTGTCCCGCAGCCCTGAAGGCAGTGGGGACCCGCCATGGGGGCGGAGGGAACAGACCCCATTGTCGTGCGCCCACGGTGGCTCCCCGAGCTTACACGTAGACTACAGATGCAAGTGTTCTCACGGATCGCGTGTGAAGCCCTTTTTCCTCCAGATAAGCTACTTTTGAAAACAGCTTGATTTATTTATTAAATTTTTGAATTTATTTATTAAAAATGTGTGATTTGGTAAATTTTGACGTAAGTGTATGTGTGTGAAGCCCTCGCCATCTTCGAGTGCGTGAGCGTGTCCGCTCGCCGTCTTCGAGGTCGTGAA
>NC_081564.1:90447230-90491213 GCF_022355385.1 Mustela nigripes | reverse complement strand
CGTGTCCGCTCGCCGTCTTCGAGTCCGTGAGCGTGTCTGCTCGCCATCTTCGAGGTCGTGAGCGTGTCCGCTCGCCGTCTTCGAGGTCGTAAGTGTGTCTGCTCGCCGTCTCGAGTCCGTGAGCGTGTCCGCTCGCCGTCTTCGAGTCCGTGAGCGTGTCTGCTCGCCATCTTCGAGGTCGTGAGCGTGTCCGCTCGCCGTCTTCGAGTGCGTGAGCGTGTCCGCTCACCTGCGCCGTCCCTTGGGCCCTTTGCAGACCGTCCCTCCTGCCCCTGCATCCGGGAGCCGCATCCACAGGCGTTGGACGCGCAGGCCTGGCCCCTTCCGCTTCGTGTTAATGGGACCAGGAGCTATATCTGCTCGGGTCTGGCATCTGTCATTCAGGAGGATGATTTCGTGGTTCATCCGAGCTCTCTCCTGTACCACCGGCTCACTCTTCTCGCAGAGTGACTTTCCACCGTGCGGACGGGCCGGTCAGCTTCTCCCGTGCCCACCGATGGCCATGTTGGCACGTACGAATGAGCAGAAAGGAGCATCTGTGTACACACCGACGTCCAGACACGTGCGCTCACTTCTCTCGAGGGACACCTACGGTGGGGAAGCGGCTCAGATGGTGACTGTACCTTTAACTTCTTGGGATACCGTGAAATCACTTTCCACAAAGGGTGCATGGTGAGAGCAGCGGGGAGCGTCCCACCGTGTCTGTGTCCTCCGCCGCACTCAGCACCACCGTCTCCTGGTTCCAGCTTCTCCAGAGCCGCGTCTGCGGGTCTCCTCAGGGCGCTTGTGGTGCCCGATAACCAGTGCTGAGGGCTCACATCTGTAGGCACCTTTGGCGACGTGCGTCTGGAAATCTTTTGCCCTTTAAAAAGTTGGGATGCTTTTTTTTTTCATATTGCTTTGAGATGTGTGTGTTTACTCAGGATACAAGTCCCGGATTAGGTATGTAATTGGTAAATACTTTCTCCCAGTTTCTATAAAAACTATAAAGTCACAGTTCTTAGCTTTCTGCCCTTGTGGACATTCAGTAGGTGCTGTAGGGTATCTGACACGGACGCAGCCCTAACCAGTGTGCACAGACCTTCACTGTGTGCTGTCGACTAGTGCCGGTGTGCACGGGGCCTCCACTACGTGCACGGGGGACTGTCCAGTGGGAGTGCCCGGTGCGCGCAGGGCAGCAGCAGGCCGAGTGGTGTGAAACCGGGGAGGCCATGTGGCTGTGGTCACTTGCGCAGGCCCCAGGGTACCGGTTTTCCCAGCCAGGCGGAGCTTCTAGAGTTTATTGCTCGAAAGAAGGGGACTAGGAACCAGAGACATCATTTCTGAGTGAAGGCTTTGAAACGGAGTTTTATGGAATTTCTGGAGCACCTCCCTTCCCCGGGCAGACCTCTGCAGGGCCTGGCAAGGTGTCCCCGGCTTCTGACGGTGCCCAGGAGGAGCCCGTCACCTGGCAGCGTGGTGACGGGTCCTGTCGGTGTCTTCTCGTGGTAAATGAATGCAGGAGCTTAGATGCATGAGACATTATCTTTGCAAGGACCTAAAGTTTATTTATGCCTAATGATTGTCCATGCACATAACTTTCATTCCAGAGCAGAGCCTGCCCCTGATTCGCGAACCGTTGGGTCACCTTTGAATCTGCACCCTGTGTTGTCAACCAAGGATGCCGACAGAGACCCTTCTTTAAGCGTCCTGTGACCAGGGTGGGCAGAACAATACTGCGGTAGCCCCACGAAGGCTGTGCTGTCTGCTGTCATGTCTGCGCCCAGACCAGCAGCGTGTCTTGGAGCTGGGAGGGCACCACGGGGAAGAGGCTGCCGGTGGAGGCCATCCGCGATCACAGCATGAAGTTGGGGGTAGGTCCGTGTGCAGCAGGGAGACGGGGTACATGTGGCCGGGCCACTTGCTCTGGTCCCTGGCATCGTGCGAAGGCCACGTGCACGTCCTGCCTTCTGCTCCTTGTCCTCCGGCTCCGTGTGCCCTGGTGCGGGTCGCAGAAGGGGGCGGGACCATGGCACCGAGTGAGGGCTGTGACCACGTCCTTACCGCTGCAGTCCATGTCCCTCCTTTTCTAGCCTTTTCCCCACCTGTGGGGCTGGGAGGGCCGGCCCAGGCCCCAGCACAGAGAGCGCGTCAGGAGCACAGGCCGGCCAAGCTTGTCCTGACCCCTGGCTGGCCCTGCCCCATCCAGGGGCATAGGGTTCTGGTTCGGTAGGAATGTAAGACTTCCGGGGAGTCTCCGCATGGCCTCCCACACTCCAAGATGTTGGGTGGGAGAAACACTAACCCAGCAAAGGCATGGCGACATTCATGACGAATCCGGAATGTTCCCTAACACAGCTGGACACCGGGCCGGGCACCTCGCCCTCTCCCTGGTTAGAGGTGAGCCTCTCCCTGTGGCTCATGGCTCCGCGCCCGTTGCGCCGCTCCTCGCTGACCCTCTGCCGTGGTGGCCGCAGCTTCCGGTCCGCTCTTGTCACAAGCACGCTGTGCCGGCCTTTCCAAGGAGAGGTGGAGACGGTGGCCTGGAGGGGGGCAAACCCCAGGATCCCGCTCCGGGAGGCACACGCCATGTGGGAACCCCGCACCGGTCAGTATCGTCCCGACCTTCTGGCTCCCTCAGCTTTTTCAGTTCTGCTACAAATATTGAAAAAGTAATAAATGTGAGCTTCAGTCCTCTATAAAACAAATGCAGACTTAAAACTAGAAGAAAAACACATGAATCTCCCTCTTCATGTAGTAAAGGAAGGAAACAGTGCTACGGGACGTTTCGGGAAATTCCGGCTGATCCCTGGCCCTCCCGAGCGCCACGATCCTTGGTTCTGATGTGTGTCCGGTAGCTTCGTTTCCCATAGTCTGTGGGGTTTAAATAATTTCCATTTCTAATTGTCGCCGAATATTTCTCTAAGCAGATGTACGATGATTTCTGTAACATTTTCATCGTCTTCGTTTTCCTGTTGGAGTTAAAAGTGCTATAAACACACCTTGCTTCTTTCCTCGAGCTTTCCGATGACGCAGCGGAGGAGCGGGCCCTGGGAAAGCCTGCAGCGGCTCCAGGACTCCTGGACTGGAACGTGTAGGAAGTTGGAACGTGTAGGACATTGCACCTTGGACTTAAAAAGACACACGTACTGAGCAGCGTATCTATTATTTCATTTTTCCGGGATATTTGTTCTGCACCCACTGAAGGGAAGAGCTTCTGCCTCGCACGCAGAAGAAAGCCCGTGGCACGTGGGGAGACACAGGGCGGGTCCACCAGACCCTCTCGCAGGGAGCCCCGGGGCCAGCTGGTTCGTCCCTCTGGGGAAGGCGCAGCCGTGCTCGAGGTTGTGGTTTTCCCGTGGGCTTCACCCCGGCCCGGCTCGCGGGAGGGCAGGCAGCGCTCCCGCAGACGGGCAGACCTTCCAGGTGCTGCGTTTTGTCTCGGCGAGAAAGAGGACAGAGGAGGGAAAGACTCCGCCGAGGAGGCGGCGGGACAGGCGGCGAGGCAGGGGCGCGCTAGCCAGACGCGCGTGGGAAGTAGAGGCTCTGCGGCGAGAAGACGCCCGCGTGTGGCGAGGGGTACACGTTTGAGCAGAGAAGGCTCAGCGAGGACCCGTGCGGACAGCGGGACGCAGCCGCACCCTGTGCCTGTCCTGACGGGGCTCCAGGCTGGCGCGGAAGGACCGCTCGGGGGCGCGTGTTGCCGACAAGGCCGCGGGACCAAGGCCCGGACCTCGAGGGAGACCGCTGTGTGCGGCTCCGTGGGAGCGCGCACAGAAAAGGATCACGGACGCCCACGGGGTGTTGGCCGCGGGCTGCGGGGGCTCACGGAGGCCGCTCCTGTCCCTGAGGACACTCCTGGCTCCTGGCCTGAGCCTCCGAGTCCGCACAGCCCTCTGCTCACATGGTGGCTCTGTGTGCGCCTCGTCTGCCCTTGGCCCCCAAACCCTCTCATTAGGGCTCGAGTGTTTGCACGTCTGCGCGAAGATGGAAAACTTCTCGTCCCCTCTGTCGGCGTGCGGGTCCGAGACACGGTCGGGGAAGGTCAGCGGGTGTGTTCCACGGCAGCGGGGGGTGGGCGACAGCAGCTGTGCCGGGCTGGCTTGTCAGACCTGCTCGTGCCCCGGCGTCCTCAGAGCCCGCACCTGCCGCCTCTCCAGAGCCGCCGTCCTGGGCCGGGTCTCCCAGGCCACACTTTCAGGCCCGGCAGGGAAATTCCCACAAAGACCGGGACAAAGCGGTCGCCCCAACCTCAGGCGCCTTCGAAACCTCCGCCCCGTCCCCTCCTAGCCACGACACTCTCCTTCCCGGTCCGTGCCCCATCTCCCCTTGAGCGCTCCACGTTCTGCGGCGCGCCCCGTGCGCATGTGACGTGCGCCCGGCCCCAGCTTGGTGCAGGGAGCTCGGAAGCGTCTTCATGCTGTGCGTGGGTCTGTGCGCCCAGCCCGGGGGGTTCAGGACATGTTTATCGAAAGGATGACACTTGGACATGGCTTCCATCCCCGAGGCTGCATTCAGGACCCCAGGAGCCAGGCAGCGGTGACTCAGAAAGGCGGGTCACCCTCCCGTCAACAAGCAGGGCAGCTCTGACGCGTCCTTTCCCGGGCTTCGCCTCATGTCTGAGCGTCCATCTTAGATTTCGAACCTGCAGAGGCCCTGTCTGTCCAGGAGGCCGAGAGGAGCCCCGTCCTCCTCCCGAGGTCCGGAGGCCCCGCGGACCACCAACGGAGCTAGGAGTCCCGGGGTCTAAGGGTGACTCCGAGCCTCCTCTGGGGTTTCCCAGGAATGCGAGTTCAAGAAGAGCCCGGTTTCAGCGGTGAATAGGCTGCTTCATTATTCTGGGGTCATTGATGAATTAGAATTTGAGACGTTGTATTTATAGAAGCGTGTCTCTGACTCTGGACATCTTATTTAGTGCTTATCTGTCTGTTCAGAGAGCAGCCTGGGGTGTGAGACGCCGTGCAAGTCAATAAAAAAATCAGCCTCGCTCTCGAAGAAGTGTAGGTCCCACCTGGCCTGGTTTCAGTTGCCTGGAAAGAAACTTCTGAGCCCGCGTGCTCTTCCGTGGCCATGGCCACTGTGCTGTGTCCGTGGCCGGAACGTCACAGGCCTCCCCGCCCAGCCGGCAGGCAGGAGCACGCCCCGTCGCCCCCTGCACAGGCGCACGTGCTCCCAGGGAGAAGTGGGAAGGCGGGGGGCGTCCTGGGATGCCTTCGTCTGCGGGATGAGGCCACACTCAGTGAGATGTGAGTCTACTTCTAGCTTCCCGTTGCGCAAAAAGGAAGAAAGCCGCTAGGAGACTCTACCCCCACCAAGAAGACCAGAGTTTGGACAAACTTTGGCCCCAGAACTCGCCTCTTCTCCCTGGGTTGGCTCTGGGGATGCTGCTCAGGTTTGCGCTAGCGATGTCCCTGCTGTGCCCACGCCGGCCGGGATCCCGGGGCGCGTGGGCCTGTGACATTGTCTGTGTGCACCGGGGCAGGAGGCAGCCCTGCTGGGGGATGGCAGGAGCTGTGTCCTCAGGGACCTCAGGGGAAAGAAGACCGCCCGCCTGAGGGAGCAGACTCAGCCAGCATCTCTCCGCGGCCGGCCAATGGCACAGGACGTGTGGACGCCTCCTTCTTCACGTGACACGCACATAATCTTGTGCCACGGAGCATTCAAGAAAGCAGCCCCAATTCCCCGAATACCAGCCATGGTGGGGGGCTCGGTGTCTGGTGACAAACAGCAGGAGGCCGGGGTCCTCTGCCAGCCGGCCTCGAAGCACCAGCTGAAAACCGGCCTCCTGCCTCTCGTTCCACATTCACAAGGGCCTCGGGGAAGGTGTTGATGGTGACAAATGAAAAGATGCGTCCCAGACAGACACGAACTTTCTGAACATCCAGCAGCAGCACCTGCAGAGAGGACACCGTCCTAAGCCCACGGGACGGGCTGTGCCGGTGGCACTCTTCCTTAAAGAGCAACGACATGGCCCCTTGCCCGTGTGGACTCACGACCAGACGCTCCCACCGCAGCAGAGACCGTGTCCTCCAGCCCGGCCCGCAGCCCCGGCACCGCGAGTGCCTCCGGGTCACAGATCTGGCTCCAACTACCCCCACGCAGCCGCGACGTGTGTGTCCAGTTTTCCTGTTCCTGGTGTGCCTCAGGCAGTCGGCCCTTAGGTGTGTGTGGAGGTGCAGCGGGTATGACGTTGTGTCCGGGGATGGGAGCGCCGTCCCGGAGACCCATGCACCCCACTCTGCGAGCGTGGACAGGGACGGGGCGGCCACGGTGCGGAGCGCACAGGATGCAAGTCGGGCGGGACCGGGTTGAATCTGTCTTTGACATGGAGTACTGTGCGACCTGCTGTGACCTTGTGTGACCCTGCACAGCCTTGGGCACTGGCGGATGTCTCCAGGATCCGTGGTGGAGAGGGTCGTCGTGAACCCTGCCCTAGGCACTGGGAGCCCGCTGCGGCCCAGAGCCGCCGGGCACATGAGCATCGTTACCGTCTGGCGGACGTTAACCGCGTTCTCACGGCACCAGGATGTGCTCCGCGTGTGGGGTGGGGTCAAGCGCCTGGAAGCCCGGGTTGCGTCCTGCACAGAGCCTGGGCTGCAGGGGTTGTGTGGACGCCCCACCCTTGCATAGCTTCCACAGGCTGGGCGTGGCATGGCACTGGCGTGGCTCTGGCCCCACGGGGCTCCACGGGGGGTGGGTGCTGGTCTCCTGGGGGCTCCAGGGGGTGGCTCTGCTCTGGCCACGTGTGCGGTGCCCATGGCTCGCTCCCAGCTACCTGTGGGCTGTGAGCACGGCGGGAGGTGATGGGGAGACGTCGGGGAGGGGAACGGTCCAACAACCATGAAACACCTATGGGAAACCAGTCCACACGGGAAATGCTCTCGCACACGCGCACGTGTCCACACACTGATGTGGCAGGGCCATGTGTGCACTGGACAGAGGCCACGCCTCAGGGCCTCCCGCGGCACAGCTGCGTGTCCATGGGGACGTGGCCCGTGCTCACCCCCTTGTCTGATGAAGGGGCCGGAGTCCCTCGAGGCTCTCTCCACCTCTCTGCCCGTCCTGTCTCTAGGTTCACGCAGTCACCCAGGGAAACTGAGCCAGCTTCTGTGGCCACTGACTGTGCCTTTCTACAGGCTTATTTGAGGCTTGGCAATGCCCGCGGGGTTTTGTTTTGTGCTGACAGATTTTCTGGAACAAACTCGTGCAAGTTTTCGACAATTTGCTTTTTGCCAACGAGGACACACCTTCTCTCACTTCAGGCCAAACCACATGGGTGGACGGAAGGGAACAAACCGCAGACGGTGAGGAGGCATGACCCTGAGTCAGCGCTGCCTCCCGGGGCGCGGTGGGCAGTACAGGCTGGGTCTCACGCACGGTCTACTAAGGGACGTGTTTGATAGACCTGATACAACAAATTAACCCCAAGATGGAACCACTTTATAGATTAAAATGTGATTTTAATCTGTAGGTAGAACTTTTGGAAGATTCTTCATTGCCCAGGTGACGTGGGAATAAGAATAAAATGGTGTCTCCCGCGGTCCATCAGGAAACATGGCCATAAAACATGAATACATATGGACATCACTGAGACCTCTCTGTGTAGGCTAGGACCTCCGTCCCCTTCCCAAGGCCTGTGTCCCAGCCATTGGAGAATACACCTTCCAGGGGAGTCTTCAAGGCCATGTTCTCATGGCCATGGCCTCAGGATTATGGTCTCAGGACTATGGTCTTGGTCCATGGCTCAGGATAGTTGTCTCAAGGCCGTGGTCTCAGGACTGTGGTCTCAGGGCCATGGTCTCAGGCCTGTGGTCTAAGCCCTGTGGTCTTTGGACTCTGGTCTCAGGGCCGTGGTCTCAGGGCTGTGATCTCAGGAAGCTGCATTCTCTTTCTCTCGTCATCACTGCCAAATCCACTCCCACGGATGGCCTTGCCTGTGCCAGGGGTGCTGTGTCCCTGTGACCCCCAGATCCTGTCTTTGGGGTGCTGAAGGCGTGGGTGCCGCGTCCTGCAGTCGGAGTGGTCCCCCTCCTGTCGGCGCTGCACACAGACACTGGAACCAGGGCCCGAAGATGATACAGTTGACCTTGGATCAGGCATCTGGAGATCCATGTTTCTTAAACTCAAATTAGGCGCTTGGGGTGGTGGTTAAGCCTTCCCGGTCTGAAGCCGACGCCCGGCATGGCACCGCAGCCTGCCGACATGAGCCGTCTGGCCATGGCAGGTGAGTGAGTCTGCTGTGTCTTTTCTTATTTCTAATGGGGTTAAAAAGAGTGACCACCTCTGGGGAGATGTGGGGATCACGTGGAGGATCGCCAGGAGCTCAGCGCGCCGGAATACCGACGCTCAGTGTTCGCCTGTTAGCACTGCTCACTTTCACTTCAAAGCACGGCTTAGAGCTTCTCCGGGGAGCAGCCCCTCGGTTTCTGGCTCTCACGCCTTCACCTGTGGGATCTCAGGCCCAGGTCCACGCTGGGCGGGGGGGCTCGCGACGCGGGCATCATCTCATTCACTGTTCATTTCGGTGTTGTTCAAATAAGCAAACAATGGCAAAAAAATCAAACAACTAGAAAGTGTCCTTTTCCAGCAAAAATTCACTGTGTGCCCCGCTGTGTGCCAGCATCCCAGGGCGTGTCCGGAGCCTTCAGTGTGGTGAGCCCGTCCTCTTCGTGTGCCCTGTCCCGAAGGAACCCAGGACAGCACAGGGTCGAGGTCAGATCAGGGCGTCTGCCAAGCAGAGGGGCGAGCGAGCAGCCGCGGGCCGCAGCCCGTGCCGGAGCCGGCTGGGAAAAGTCAGGACCTGCTCATGGAGCTGCTGACAGTTTGGTGAGAGGCCGCGCCGCCCTGGGACAGGCCTGTGGTGTGGCCGGGTGTCTGGAGGTCAGAGAGGACATGGTGCCGAACGGAAAGTCACTCCAGCCCCCATCAGTGGCCGCCACAGCACAGCTGAGAGGCCGCCGGGAGTGCGACTCCCTCTCGCCGCACTCCGCCGCGGAGCGCCCCTGGGAGGGGCTCGGAGGACACAGCCGGAGAGGGGTCCCCTCACTGCTGAGGTGCTGCTTACAGACCCGGGGGCCACGGAGAGGCACGGAGCCTGGAAGGAGGCCTCCGGACGAGGCGTCCACCTGGGAGCAGCGAGCCGAGTGCCCCGGCCAGCAGGCTGGGATGGAGGCCTCCAGACCCTCCACATACAGGCACCACCTGTGGCTGAGCTCTCAGTCCTGTGGCGGGAGGGCAGGTCCCCATGGGGCCCACCACGCAGAGCCCTTCTGCTCCCCTGAGGTTGGGCCTGAAGGCGCACATGGGATTCTCCGCTCCTCAAGGTCAGGGGTACAAGTTCCCGGAGGCCGTGGGGCCTCAGCGGGGCTGCCCGGATGCCTGGCTGCAGGGTGGCCAGCGCTGGGGTGGGCCTGGCTTCAACAAAGGGGGTGGCGTAGCAGCAGGCAAGGTCCCTTCAACAGATGGCTCTTAGTCCGCGTCTGTGGGGAGCGTGACTGTGGGGAGACAGGCCACGCTGCGTCCGGTCACTCCTGACTTGGACATTCACGTGTGCAGGCCCTGAGAGATGGACGCCTGGAAACCGAGTGAGCGCTGCGTGGAGTGGGGACGTTGGTGACGGGCCACGGAGGGAATGGGATTTCCCCTGGGCCCCAGCCTCAGAACTGAAGCAGCCAGTTCTCCCGGGAGGGGCCTCTGGGGTTGCCTGGAGCCCATGGGTCCCACTGGTCAGGCCCTGTGAGCAGACCCCTTTCCACACCTGCGGCTTGTGGAATGCCTGGTCCCTCCCGCAGCTTCTTCCTGGCGTTTCCAGCTCCTCTGGGTGGGTTCCATTTGGCTTCAGGGCAGCAATGGTCTGGAGCCTCGAAGCACAAATGCACCCGTTCCCAGAACTCACCCGGCATTCCCATGGCCTGGAGATCCCAAGGGCATCGTGGGCTGCGGGAGCTGCTGTGCTCAGGGCCTGTGGTTGTGTCACCCGCCCCACAGGGGGCCGGGTCAGCATGGTGCTTCCCACATGTGGTCGCGGGGGCTTGGAGGGGCCCTCCAGGGCTGGTGGAGGAGGGGCTCTGGGGAGAAGGTGGCCGTGGGCAGAGGCCAAGCTGCGTCCTGCCCGTGTCGGAGCAGGGCCGTGGCTGTGCGGGGTCAGCGGTCTCCTGAGCTGCGGAGAGCGGATGGGCAGCTGTGATGTTCCTCCTGTTCCCCATCTTTGCGGCCAGACCTCTTGCGGTTTCCGCGGCCGAATTACTTGTGGGGGGCAGTGCTGGGCTGAAAACCTGTGCCACAAATGTCCTGAATTAAGTCACTCTCCTCTCGAGCTTGACCAGGACATTGTCTGGCAAAGTCTGCGGCCGTGCCTTCCAAAGCGCAGCCTGTTTCCGCTTTACGGGCTCATTTCCGTTTCTGGCTCTTGGTCCGGAAGTAGTGACACGGAAGGATACGGCTCCTACAGTACCACCCCCCCACGTCGGAGAGACTCATTAGTTTAGTTGAATGTCGACCGAAGTCCATTCTCCTGAGTGTTCCTAGATGCTGGATTGTCAACTCGAAAAATCTGCTGATTTCTCCTCTACGTAGCCCAGAGGATATCAAATGTGGAATCTATTGATCACAGTTGAAAATATGATATTTAAGACTCTCTGTACGGACTCTTATGTACGGACGCGAGCTGCTCAAGGGAGGGGCACGACCCTCCCTAACTTGCTTCCTTTCGACTGATTACATAGCATAGGCCTTCAGAAAGTATTCCTGCTGGTGATCAAGCTTTCGTGTTCTGTGTTACACGGGGAGGGGGACGTACGGATAGAGAAGTTGAGCTCTCCGTGACGAGGGCCGGCCGAGGGAGGAAGCAGGTGGAGGGCCGGTCTTGCAGCGGGGCCAGAGGGCAGGTGCACGGCGTCCCGGGGATGAGAGTCCAGGCCCAGGGGAGGGCTGACGGGGGGAGCCGGGGCTGTGTCTTCCTGGTTGCGACCCAGAGGGCTCCGGCACATCTGGGCTTTGGCTGGATTCGGAGAGAAGGCGGCCTGACCCTGCTGGCTCACAGAAATTCAGTACATTATGTCGGGATTCTTTTTTTAAACCAAAGAGAGGGTTCCTAGATTGGACCAGAAAAACTGTTTTTTATGGATTTTATGTCCAATTGGCAAGTTGTTACGGGAAAGAACCTTCCTGTTGATGTGACGCTGGCCCTGCAGACAGCTGAGAAAGGACCGCATTTCAAAGGGACAGAACGTCCCAAGGCTTCCCTGTGGCCTCTGGGATTGACTTCCGCCCACCACTCAGGCTTGCCTCTCTTTCCAGCAGGTTCCCCTCCACCCAGGCCTGAGCCACCCCCTGACGGCCGCAGAAGTCCACAGAAAGACTCAGCAACGACCTTGAGCTCCGGCCCCCACGCCAGCAGGGCACAGAGCTGAGGCCGCAGGTTCGGGTCGGGAGTGCGGGGGGCACACAGCTCCCAGGATGCCCGTTTCCTGGCTCCGGGACCCGAGTACCCGTGCATGAAGGCGTGTTCTCCCTCTGACCCTTTGGATGCCTCACGACCCATGGAGCAGGTGCCGATCGTGGGCCCACAGCGAGACATTTGCCCTCTGGGCTTGGTGCCCGATGCTGCAGATGAAGCCCAGGACGGCCACTGGACACGGAGGGGCCCAGGGTGGAGTCCCAGGCTGGGCCCCAGGTACCAGGTGCACTACAGTGGTGGGTCCTGTGCGAAGGCCGACTGGCCATGTGAGTGCAGGTGTGGGCTCTCGCGCATCTTCCTGCCCCTTCCTCTTGGCCCTGGGAGCCCTGCCTCCCCGACCCAGACACCAAGAGCCTGGATCCTCCTTCCTGGGGCCGCTTCCCAGGACCTGCTCCAGAGAACCGGCTGGAGTCCTCGAGGCCGCTCCTGCCGCCCCTCACAGAGCCCGGCTCCTCTCCGGCCAGGCCGCTCGCCTGCTAGCCTCTCCCTCACCGCTGCTCTCTGCCGTGGGGCCCTCCAGGATGGAAGCCCGGCTGCCGGTCTCGTGCCTGACCCTTCCCCTCTGGCCCCATTTTGAGGAACAGTGACCTCTGACACTTGAAGAGTGAATCAGGGTCAGCAAAAGGTGATATTTTTGCTTTAATTGTGAGGTTAATGGGGAACTATGTTTTGGTTAATTCATGCTTATTTGGTGAAGATCCCAGCAGGCAGACGTTGAGAGGTGGATATAGTATGGATTCGCTAGCAAGATGAATTATCGGAGAATTTTGGAAACAGAAGATCCTTGCGTGAAAGGGTTGTTAAGGTGATTGCCATTAAAATAGAATCTATATTAGGAATTAATGACATAATATGTAATTTGGAGCAACTAGTTAATTTGGTGGGATCATTTTCTCAGAATTTCTGGGAAAATAATGCTTTAAATCTTTTTAAACGATCAAAACACTTTAAAATATTTGAGAAACACCCAGCTGTGTGGAGATTGCTGTGAGAAATTAGGCTCGCCGGTCTCCGCCTCCCGTCACTCCTGTGCACGCGCCCTAGTCCTCCAGGAGTCTGGAGGCGTCGGGAGGAGCCAATCGTGCCTGGCTGTTGCTGTCCAGCGCGGGTGTGGGGTCAGGCCTACAAGGTCAGACGTCCTTTTCACTGTGGTTACCGTCCCCTTGCAGTTGGACAGAAACGTCCTCATAGAATTCCTGCCTCCTTTATTCTGTAACTTCACAGGCTTCTCTGAATTTTGCTAGAACGTCGAGGGGTAGGATTTCTGCAGACCAGATGCCCAGAGTCTTTCTTTCGGCCAGTGAGGGCTGCGAAGGGTCGGCCGTCTTTTCCCAGAAGGGGCCTCGACCCGGGACACTCGCCTGCTGCTTCATCCAGGCCAGCAGCTGGCCGCAGGGAGGGCTGTGGGATGGCCCTTCCCTGTCCACCCCCGTCCACCTCCCACGCTTCTGCACACGCCAGCCTGGCCGGCAGACGGGACCCCCCGGGGGCATGGCTTGCCCTGTTGATCACGACGCACGCTTGTTTACGCCGCTCTCGGGTCTCCGTGGTGAGTCAGCTGCACTTCAAATTAGGACCAGATACAGGGCCCGTTTCTGCACACGGCAGGACAACTGACGATTTAGATCAGCTTTGTTTCCCCTTTCAGTTTGGAAATGGCTCCTAAGATCATAAACTGCGTTCTAAGCCTTTGTTATTGGTTACTGAGCGCTGTGCCGGCCAGCAGAGAGCTTGGTTGACGTCTCACTCATAACTTATAAACAAATCCAGCCACGAGAAATGTGCTCTTGAACACATGGAAGCCAGATATCCGAGGGGCTCCCGGGATCCGGGGCTGGGAACGCTTGCGGTGGTTTGTGCGAATGTCAGATCTGTGACAATTACAGCTGGGACGCTGTCAAAGTGGGCGTGGCAAGTGCCCGCGGTTCTCTGCCAGCACGCATGTTTCATGGATGGCAGAAAATTACTGTCTTGCTCTAGTGCTGATCTTCCTTCATGAGTCACGGAGGTATGTAGTCCAGCCTCCACATCCGTCCCGTCTTCCTGACGGAAGGCTCACGGCATCTGTAGACTGACCAGCTGGTTTTTAAGCTTGTCCAATGAGTGTCAATTGCAATTGAAAAAAACAACGATTAGAACTTATTAATTTGGTTCAAAACTCTTGGACAGACAGTGATAGTTTGAGAAGTAAATCACGGCTCCTCAAATCCCAACGGTGCGCTCCTCGTCCACACTTCTGTTCTCGGTGGCCATTGTTTTGCAGTCACGTAGCTTCTGGTCATCTCTCGGTGTCTAGTTGCATTGGGCATCCCGTTTCTGGGACAGTCTGGCCCTCTAAGGTTGGACCGACATCCAGACAACAAAGGTGGCTGCCCACTACTGACTTAAGGAGACCTCAACTACTCATGAACACAAGTATCCCTCTCTTTAGCCTGCCAAGTCGTCCCATTTCACTGCTATAGGTAAAGTTAGTACTCCAGAGGACCCTATCTAAAAGCATGACTAGTAATGAGGAGCAGTGATAAGTTAACCCACTGGTATCTATTATTATATTAGCTTGAAACAGTCTTGAAATGATGAGATGTTGTAGGTGGTTTAGCTACAGCTTTGTGATGATTGTGGTAGAATATTAAAGTTTCTATTCATTATCTTCCTGACATTAAAAGATACAATGTATCATTTAGAAATTGTAGAATCCACTGTAGTAGAAGGGAAGGGAGAGACCCAAATAACCATGCATGAAGTAAATTAAGGGTTTGCTTTTCTGGGGATAAGCAGTTCATGGCTGGTGGGGGGGGTCCATCATATCCCAGGCTCTTTTTATCTTTCTCTTCTGCCATCCTTAATACATGCTTACTCTCCATCTTCAAAGCTGTCTCCTATTACAAGATGGCTGCTGATTTCTAGCCATCACTTTTACATCCCAGTTCAGAATAGAAAGATTTAGAGAAAAGCAAAAGAGGAATGAACCCCAATTGAGCAAGTTCTTTTTTGGGAAATTCTATCAATGACTGAGAAAGACATCTTATTGGAAATTCCTACCTATGTGCAAGAGAGGCCGGAAATAAAATATTAAGCTGGGCATCTTGCCATATAGAAAAAGCCAGGTAAGAAAGAGGAAATGGGTAAACGGGTATTAGCTGAGCAACCAGCACTTTCTGCCACAACCATCGAGTACACATGAGCCAAATGCGTTTGCTTCTTCTGAGTGGGGGGAGCATCAGTTGGAGAGCAGAGGATGGCCTGGTTCTATTCAAGTTGAAAATATGTGGACCAGTCCCCAGGTTCCTCCTTGAACTGTGGAGGGAAGGCCTTATCTTCAGCTGAAACGTCAGAGCACTTCCTCTCGGTCCCCGGGAGAGGAGCTGAGGAGAGGTGCGTCTCACCCTGCTGCCCCCCCTTCCAGCTGAAAGCTGCATCCGGACGCCGTGAGGGTTAGCTGGGTACACGTTGGAGAGTTTGGGATTAAGCAGTACCCCCGCAGTCTAGGCGCCGTGCTCTTGGTGTGGGCGTTGTCTCCCTCCCGTCGTGCTTCCGAACCACACCGTCTGGAGGGCTCGTTTGCAGCCGCCGCGGTCCTTCCCACACTCCCCGGGGAGGCGCTCGGCTGAGTGCAGGAGGAGATAGCTGCTGCCCAAGCTGCGGGGGCCGGCGGCCTTCCTCGTCCGTGGGTTCTCTCCCCCTCACTCTGGATGTGATGAACAAGGTGACCGACCGTTACGTACCAGAAACTTGGGCTTGCCCGTGGTTAGTGGAAACAATACACTTTCATCCAATGAAGGTTGCGAGTCTCCTGCATTTTTCATTTTAAACTAAAAATGCTTAATTTTGTTTTTTCGTTTTTTTTAAAAAATGGAATCTGAATGCTCTCATCTGTCCACAGCTGGCAAGCACAACCTGTTCCCCCCGCCCCGATATCTGTACTGCAGAGCGGCCCTCACTGCCCATGTCACTGGCCTGGGCCCAGAGCGGCCGTCACTGCCCAGCAGCAGAGGAACCCCAACACACAGACGAGGTGTGCTGCGGACTCCGAACTAGCTCCTGCTGGTGTGAAAGCCTGTAGGACCATCCGGGATGTCCCTCCTGTTTCCTGCACAAACATGACGCCGTGCTGAAGAGCTGACGGAAGCAGGTCCTGTGTACACGTGGCCACGTACGGAGCCACGTGACAGACAAGTGCCGGAGCCTGGGGGAGGTACCAGGGCTGGTGCGCTCCAGCTGGGGGCTTGTGGGAACGAGCAGGGAGCAGAGACTCGGGGCACCTTGGGTCCGGTGGCCCTACCCTCCTAGGATGCCACGGGCCACGCGTTTGTGGGTATGTCAGTGCGTGGCAGTCCTGTGGGGACGTTGTTCTAACCACGAATCCATGTGGCACCAGGAGAGCACGGCACACCGGCCAAGACCATTCCAGGGGCCTGAGGACCGTAGGCTTGGGGACCGCGGCCATGATCTGGAAAACATGGGTCTGCCCTGCCCCCTTCCCCAGTTAAGCAAACTTTGGTTTTCCTTCCTTCTGTCAATATATCATGCTTTATAGCACTTTCCATGATTAAAGAGGGAGAGAGAAACATCCAGAGCAAGAACCCTCTGTGTGGTCTCATAAAATATTAATGGATTCAGAAAGGAAATGTGAAATCAAAAGGCTCGGCGTGCTCGGGCTGGCCGGGCCGCTGTTTGCTGTGGGGTCCGATTTCAGCGCGGGCTGGCCACGCGGGCTCAGAGGCGGAGGGGGCCGCGCGCAGCCGCTGCCCAGCTGGACGGGCTGTGTGGCCGTGGAGGGTCGCGGGCAGTCACTGCCAATTTGGAAAATGCTCCCACGTCTGCTGTCCCTTTGGATTTCTGATGGGGGCAGAGTGGAGGCTGGGTGGGCACGTCTCCTCCCCCCGTCTTAGGAGGAAGTGGGGCGTCGTGGGGTCACATGACCTCACAGCTCACACTTGGCCGGGGCTCCGGCGGGCTTACTGCTGGCCTGCCCGACCTGGGCTCCCTCGGGAGCAGCCTTTGCCCCCGTCCTCTGGGCTCCGAGCCGCTGTCCCATGTTTTCTGTGTGAGGTGAGGACGTGAGGGCGTGAAGGCTCGCAGGTGAGCAGGGACATGCCATTCCGTGCTGACCCCAAGGACCCCTCCTTCCTAATGCCCTCGAGGCCGTCATCTGCGGGGATACATGGGGGACACACTGGCTTCCCTGCGAACATGGCCCTCCTCCTGCCCGAGGCCCCCGACGGCGGGCTCTGTACCTCTCCTTCCGCGGGAGCCCGCGTTTTAAGACAGAACCTCTGAGAGTCACGCGACACAAAAGCACATTCCAAAGGACCCCGAAGTGACTTGTTTTAAGTTCCTGAAAGAGTGGTGCCTCCCTCCGCACGGCTGGGAGGATCTGAGAGGCTCGCCTCCCCCGCGACGGCCGTGGGTGCGGATTCGGACGGAGCGTGGGGGTGAGGTTGGCTGACATTTTCAGTGAAACGTTTGTGGGCAAAGTGGCCGTTGGACGTGGTTATTGGACATTCTGCGAGAGCAAATTGCAGACTGGAGGTCTTTCTTCTACTCCGGGGCACAGCCAGGCCCCGTCGGCCGGGCGGTGGCGACGGCCCTTCCGCACACATTTGTAAGTTGGCGCTGACGGGAGATTGCGCGCTTAACTACTCCATCAATCAATGCCCGGCCGCCGCGCCGCCCGCGATCGGTGGGAAGCTCGAGCCATCCATCTTACCCCTCACCCTGCTGGCCATGGGCTGCGGGTGCTCCCCGCTTCCCCGCGTGTGCGGGCCGCCAGCCGGCCGGGCCGACAGAGGGGGCGGGGCAGACGGGTCCCCGTGGGCGCCCTGCAGGTCGGGGCCGCCGCGGAGGGCAGCGCCCGGGACCCCAGCTCCCGAGGGGCGCCTCGTGGAGAGGACTTGCTCGAGTCCCTGGTGGAACCGCCTGCGGGAGAGCAAATCCGTGCTGATGCCGAAATCGTCCTTCCGTTTGTGGACGAAGGGCCCCGTCCGTCCGCTTCCTCATTCTCACACCAGCGTCTGCTTCGGAGCTCCGTGTGGGCTCCTTTCCGACAGCAGCAGCATGGGGGCAGCGCGTGGGGCCCGTGGAGGAGGCACCTTTGCCGGGCACCCTGATCCCAGGGCGGCCTGCCTCCGAGGGGTGGTCCGCAGGCCGGGGCAGGCTGGGGAGCCTCCGGCCGCGGTTCCATGCAACTGCCCACCCGGGGGCATCTCAGGCGCGAGTCTCTGAGCACGGGCGGTGAGCTGAGAAAGAAATTACTCACGATTTCAAGAAATAACTTCTGACGTCAAAGACGCCTTCCTCTTCTACACATTGCTTCTCCCGGCAGACGTTCCAAGTTCTCAAACAGCACGAAGACTTCCCGCCAGCATCACCGTGGGCCGCCTTCCTGGTTCCTGGACTTGCGGGGGCTCTGGGCCGTCCCTCCCTGCGCGCAGGGCTCCGCGGGCCATTTCTGTAGGATTTCGGCAGGACGTCATACCTGTCTGGGCATCAGGACAGCAGAGGGCCTTCCCTCAGACAGCATGCTGTCTGTCCCCATGCTGGGCCACGCTGGGCTCTGCCCGGGTGTGGACGGGCTGGCGTGGTCTCCGGAAGCACCCTGGGGAGAGCGAGGGCCTGGCCTGCGCAGGAGGCGGCCGGCTGCATTCTGTGAAGGGACAGGTACGCGTGGAGGGGCTGAGAAACTGTGCAGTAGGACTGAGCCATCATTTCTGTCTTTGGGAAAATAGTGGGGCTTAAAAATAATTAAAACATAATTACTTCCTTTACTGGTGTCTGTGGTGTGTGAGGACACTGTGGACATGGGTGGCACGTGGTTCCCCATGCGGCAGTGGGGTCTGTGTGGGCAGACGGAGTCACGGCTGCTGTGTCTGCTTCTCGGGCCCCATGGGGGACCCTCTTCACCCCAGAGAATGGGCCGGTTCCTTCCGACTGAAACAAAGGCCCTTCCGGGACTTGGTCAAATAGAAGTTCTGGGGTTTCCAGCGACAGAGCTGAGTAAGGCACGTCAGGAAGGACTCGTGGGAGCCGACCGAGCGCAACGGCCCAGGGCCAGCTTCGGCGGTTGGATCGACAGCACACACCAGCCCCTTCCCCTCGGCGTGGGCTGGCGAGCAGGGGAGCCGGGGGTTCGCGGGCTGGGCATCACACCTGAGGACTGAGGAGTCCTATCCCAGGGTGAGATAGCGCTGCTTTGTCCGATCGGCATTTCCTCGGTAGTCCCTAATGTGAGGTCCTGTGCGGGACAGTGGGGAGCCATTGCCACAAGGACCGTGGTGTAGACCGAGAGCTTTGTGCCGTGCGGGGGAGGGAGGGAGTCTGGCTGAGACACAGGGGGGCTGACCAGAGGCAAACCCTGGCCCAGCCTCCGGAAGGAGCCGGGAGTCCAGGTGAAGGAAGGGCAGCCTCGGGCCAGCAGGGGGTGAGGGTCTGAGGCTCAGGCGCGGGAGGGCGGGAAGACAGCCTGCAGGTCACCAGGAGACCCAGGAAGCCAGTGGCCGAGCCCCGTGGTCTGGGGCAGGTGCGGCGACCATCAGCCAGGCAAGGCTGGGGCGGCGAGGACCGTGCGTCCAGGGGAGGGCGGTGTGCGGGGCCGTGCGGGAGGCTGCGCAGAGGAGGGGAAGGACTTCTCCCACAGCTGCGGCGGCTCCTGCCGGCGGCTGCGTCTCAGCCTTGGGCACCCGTCGATTCGGTTCCCACAACAGCCCTGTCAGTGCCACCGCCGGCAGCTGAGCGAACGCCCGATGGATAGGTGCGCGGCCAGCCCACGCCTGCCTCGGCATCCTCCGCAGGCCGCTGGCCGCGCCCGCCTCCAGACGGCACCCGAGGAGCCCAGCCGAGCTCACACCGCCGTCCGGAGAGGGGCGAGGGGCTCTGGCGTGCGGTCTGAACCGTGAAGCCCCGTGAGGGCGGGATCGAGTTCAAATCAGGTTAAGGTGCTTCACGCAGACAAGCAGGACGTTTTATGAAATTTGGGATCTTCCATGTTTTGTTAAAAATGAGAGGGTGTTTCCCGTTCTGTGGCACGAAATAGGGTCTAGGCTGGTGTTGAGCCTATGTGCCGTGTCCTGCTGGGTCTCCCGAGCCCCCGGCCTGCAGGATGCTGGCCACCCCCGCCCCCCATGTTCTTAGAGAAGGTGTCACCTGGAGTACTCATCACCAAGCGTGGCCACAACGAAGCCGGGGGGATACTGAGGCACTGCCCCCAGACGACCTGCACGGAGAGGAAGAAGCAAGTGGAGATTCTGGCCCCGAGCCCTTTGGTGCCGCTGAGCTGTGACACTGTCCCCAGCCGGCCTGCAGGGTGGCCGTGATGCCCCCGTGCTCAGGCACACTCAGCTTTGCTGTGGCCCGGGGCCGGAGGGCCTGGGACTCCGGATGGTCTCGCCGACACCCTCGCCGCTCTTGCCGCGAAGGCACGTTGCTGAGTCTGTGTGTGGGTGTCAGGGAGGTGTTCGGTAGAAACGGCCAGAGATGCCCACGTCCCACACGTGCTGCGCGTTGGTTGGCTTTGTAAGCCTCGCGAGCATGCGTCCCTGCAGGTGAGCCTCGGTCACCTCAGCATTCTGCACACATGTGAGCAGTCACCGTGGTGTTCTCGGGGACCACCCGTCCATCCTGCTGTCTGATGGGCAGGGTGCTCCATGCATTTAATGGGGCCTTTAAAGAGAGACTTGCACCGAGTCACAGAATGTGATAACGCAGAAACATCAATGAGAAATATTTTTTATTTTATAAACCTTTATTTACAAGCGTTCACTTTTAGCAGCTTTGTATGAAAGGACTAATGCTCATTTCTATGTGACTATAAAACTTGTAAAACGCTCGTCCTCTGTCTCACCATCTGATAAGACCAGCGTGTCCCCCCTCAGGGCCGAGGTAGGCACACAGCAAACCTCCTGTGGCGGGTTTGCGATGGCAAGGTCACCACTTGTGGAAACTTCCTTCCTGAGTCGGTAAGACAATATAATCATAATTTCACGTTGACAAGGTTCACTCAAGGGTGCACCCGTGTAAATTGTTCCTGGTAGTAAGGGCTTTGGAGGTGGGTTCTGGGGAGGGAGCTCAGAGGGTGCAGCTGGCAGAGCCGTGCTTCCATCTTCTGGAGAAGAAACACACAGAGAAACTTCCCACGGAGAGCAGCTGAGGTCTGGACCCACACAGCACCTTCCATGGTGCTCTGGGCAAACCCCGGACTTCTCCGGCTTCCCTGCCATGCCCGGGGGTCACCCCAGTGCTCCAGAGAACAGAGCCGTGGCCAGATGCCCACATGTGTTGACCACTAAATGAGGTAATTCTCTGATCACGATTGAAAATGTTGAATTTGCATTGCCACAAACTGTCTCATTTTAACAGAGCAATTGAGTTTTTTAGTCGAGTGAATTTCAATAAAATAATGAGCTCATTTGTGAAAGACTCATTGGGCTGCGTGGACCTCAGTTGCCTGAACTATCAACTCAGAAGTTTTTTTAAATCAAAAACTTCTACTCTATTCCGTTCCCTTCTGTTCTATTTTATCTCTGCTATTCAGGGCAGAGTGCTAAACAAAAATACTTAAAAGAAAGATTTTATTTATTCCTTTGAGAAGGAAAGATACACAAAGAAGAACATGAATCGGGGGCAGAGGGGGAGAAGCAGACTCCCCGCCGAGCCACGCGCTGATGCGGGACTCGATCGGGGGCCCGGAGAGCATGACCTGAGCGGAAGGCAGACGCTCAACCGTCTGAGCCCCACAGACGCCCCGACGAAAATACTTGATCACACGGAAGTCTGACTTACGGACCCCGTAGCATACATAAAGCCGCACATTTAATGCTTTACTATTATGCCAAAAATTATTGAGAAGCTTCACTTGGAGTGGCTGATCCAATCCCTATCAGTCTTAGAAAGAAATCTGCAAGACGTTCACTAGGTAACGATCGGTAAGTGGCGCGCAGTGAGTTCAGAGTGGTCCGCCTACCGCTGCGCCTGTGTGGCCTCACTGATGTTTAGGGCACACGTGACGTTTCCAAGCAGGGTCATGTTCCTGGCATTGATTTCAGCACGGTTCCCTGCTTGTGAGGCTTATAGTATCACGATGATGTGTAAGAGGCACTTGGTTCAAAGTGCTGCAAACTGTCCATATGCACCCCTTGGTCTGACCTCATGGTCCTTGGGGCAGCGGGGGCACCGGGCATGTCTGTCCTGCAGGAAGGAGATGGACACTCGCAGCGCCCCCGCGCTCAGACGGACCTGGACCAGGGACACGGGCCTGCCCCTTACATGTGCAGGGATCCCTGCAGACCACAAAAGCCTCCACTTCCAAATGTCTCTGGTTTACTAGAAGGTGCCAGATGCAGATCCCGTGTATACTGGGCCGTGACGGGCGTGGGGGGTACTGACCTCAGTCCCCCAGGGCCCATGGCCTTCTTGAAAGTGCTCGGTCTTCCGGGCTCTGCTGCTTCATTTTCCTCCCGGTTATTAGGGCGTCCGGTGCGGTGTGGTCACGAAGAGCAAAAATGCCCTTTCTCGAATGACTTAGCACAAACTCTTTGATCTCCAGGGAAAAGCACCCGTGAATATGCTTGAAGCTCTCTGAAGGCAAAGCGTTGTTTGTGAGCACGAGACGGCGGCATCATCCGTACCAGCGTCGGTGAATCCTTTACGGCTCGGATTGGCACAGCGCTAACCCATCCCAACAGGGAGGCTCCGTCGGTTGAGCACACGTGGGTGATTTATTGGCTGACGGGGTTCTCCCAGGTCACGGGGGACTGTGGTCGTTCCTTCTCACATAAACAAGGACAGGGCAGAACCCATGCTCCAGAAGACACCTGATTAAAAAAATGTCACTTCAACGGCCGAGATGGTGTCACGGCCCCTGTCTCCATGCGCACGAGTATCTTCTTCGCTGTCCAGAGCTGTGCAATTTTGATTTTATGTGATAGTTTCAGGAAAGCCCAGGGTCCGTCTGCGGAGGCCAGCTTCCTGTAGCCGGGGGTGCGAGCAGACATGAGCCTCGACCGAGCCCCTCCGCAGCACCCCAGGGACCTCACGGCACACAGACGTGCGTCCCGAGGGTGGGTGCAGTCCTCCGCGTGGCCATGAGGTGCCCAGGCTGTCTCCGTGTCATAGCCATGCTGCTTCTTCGTCCTCTGCTGGGCCCTCCCCGCCCCACGCCCACGCCTCGGCCCCGAGCCTAAGTGAGGCCCACCTGCTCACCGCAGTGTCTGAGCAGCCGGCGGCCCTGCGCCCAGCCCGCCTTTGCGGCCAGCATCTGCATGTGCTTCTGATCTGGATGAAAATCCAGCAGCCGTGACGCGCTGCGTCCCCTCCATGAGGCCCTTCTTCCCCTGGCCCCCACCCTCTGAGGCTCTGCGCACACCGACCGGCTACAGTCCTTGGGTGCAGGGTCGTGCACGCTGCTGACTCCCGCCGCCTTCCCGCGCTCGCTGTCGGGCACGTCCAGCTCTGACTTTCAGCAGCGCCTCCCCACCTCTCGTCCTTCCGCAGCCCGCCGTCATCTTGGTTCCGATTCTGTATCTCATTCAACCCACGGGGAAGGCCGTGCTGTGTGGCGATCTGGAGCTCAGCACCCAGGGCAGTGTCTGTCCCTCTGGCCCTGGAATCTCCTGGCTGTGCCTTGAGGACCCCGTGGGCACGGAGGGAGCTTTGCTGCCATCCCCAGGGATGCGCTCCGGTTCTCTCCGCCGCTCCATTTCCTCACGTCAGCCCGTCTGTCCGTTCCGGACCGCGGGCTGCGGTGGCGCTGGCTTTTCCTGAAACATGCTTTGGGTGACCATCGTCCGGCTGGGCTCCCCGCGCTCCCACAGCTGCGGCTGGGGTGGGTCTGGGTTCCAAGCCTGTGCTACAGGGGCCACGCCTCCCTGTACCCCAAGCCACCTGGACCACCTCGTGGCAGTCACAGGGACCGCATCCCAGGGTCGAAAATAGGGGGGTGGGGCTTCGGGGGGAAGCGTGTCTACACGCGGTTGACGCGTCCCTGCCCGCCGGTGGCCGGCGTCTTGAGGTTCTTGTCAGTGACCTTCCGGGAGAGGCCCGAGGCTCCCAGGGTTCACATGTGGGGCTGGCTCCCTGCGGACGGGCCCCCCAGTGGAGCCTGCCAGGGGAAGGACACAGACTGGCTTCCTGACGGCCCCATGACGAGCAATCCCTGAGGGACGGCTTGGGCCCCTGGGTGAGGCCGGAGTCACCGTCCGCGGAGTGCGTCTGCCCCATGTCAGGGCATCGGCCGTCACGTCTGTGCCCATGTTAGCCATCATGGGAGTAGTTACGCCACGGAAACAGGCAAACATGACAAATCAGGTTGTGGGTGTGTTTCTGGAGACCTTGCTTTTTAAAAATTTTTTATTTAAATCCAATTAATTAACATATAATGTAACACTGGTTTCAGAGCTATAGTTCAGGGATTCATCAGGTGCCTGTAACACCAGGGCTCATCACATCCCGTGTCCTCCCCAAGGCCCGTCCCCCAGCCACCCATCCCCCCACGCCCCTCCCCTCCAGCAGCCCTCGGTTGGTTCCCCGGAGTTAAGGGTCTCTTATGGTTTGTCTCCCCCTCAGTTTTCATCTTATTTTATTTTTCCTTCCCTTCGCCTATGAGCCTCTGTTTTGTTTCTTAAATTCCACAAATTCTTAAATTTGTTTCTTAAATTGTCTTGCGATGATCATCTTTCTCTGACTGGCGTATCCACTCGGCATAGCAGCCTCTAGTTCCATCCACGTCACCGCGAGTGGTAAGCTTTCATTTTCGACGGCTGCATAGTATTCCCGTGTGTGTGTGTGTGTGTGTGTGTGTGTGTGCGCGCGCGCGCACGCGCGCATGCCACATCTTCTTTATCCACTCGTCTGTTGATGGGTATCCGGGCTCTTTCCATGGTTTGGCTATTGTGGCCATTGCTGCTAAAAACACCGGGTGCAGGTGTCCCTTCGGATCACTACATCTGTATCGTTGGGGTAAATACCCAGTAGCGTGATTGCTGGTTGTAGGGAAGCTCTATTTTCAGCTTTTTGAGCATCCTCCATGCTCTTTTTCTGGAGGACTTGGGTCCAAAGGGTCTGACCTGGAGTGGCCAGGCCCCTAATAAGGCATCAGTCAGCCAGCAGCACAACTGCTGAGCTCTGGATGAGGGGACCCGACGGGCGCAGGCCCCCAGGGGCCCTCCCTTGGGCTCGCCGCCGCAGGCTACACACGTCCAGCGCCGCAGGCTACACACGTCCAGCGCTGCAGGCCGAGGTTTTCCTTGGAATATCGTTTCTCAAAAAGTCCTTTCCCACAGAAATAGCCGCAGACCTGGGCGGTCAGGACGGGGCACAGTCGGCTGCTTGTCAAACCACAGAGTCTACCTGAGCCAGGTTCAGCTCAAGTCCGAGGTGAAGACCCTGGGCTTCGGGTACGGGGAGGCCCAGTGACCAGGTCAGCTCTAACTTGCATCTCCTCGGGCGCCGCAGGGGCCAGCCCGACCATCCACAGGAGTAGAGGACCCCCTCTCCCCCCTTCTGTGCTCACTGGCTGCTTGGTCTGCAGACTTCTTGGAATGTCCCCTTCTTTTCACGACATTATCCTAAGTCATATTTCAGAAAAACAACATAAATGACGACAAGTTGACATTTGAAGAAAATGAGCACTTCTTGACATTGTCTGGGCTCATGATGGCTTCATTTTCACCAGCACTTAGCAGCCAACAGTGTGACTGCGAATTTTAACAGTTAGATTTACAGTTTTCAGCAGTTTATATGACGCTACATCAACGTGACAAGTCTACTGTAAAGTAACTGAACGCTGCATCTGTATTCGAAAATGCTCTTTGTCTGCTACATTGACTCATTTCAACTGTTATTTATTGTCAAAAACATTTGCTTTTTAAATTTCAGAGCAAGAGCATGGCAGCTTCTGTAACTTTTAAATTAGTCACTCAAACTCTTTGGAATACAGGGAAGCATTGTATTTTAAACAGCTCCTATTAAAAGTGGGGAACTCATGTATTACACTTACACGAAACCCTTAACGTGACCAGTGGTGGGAGTGAAGCTTTGCTACACGTGGTCACACGAGCTCCCGGACGCTGGGCTCCGACTCACGCGCTCCCGGGAACATTCTCCTCTGTTCCAGACGATTCCGTGAAAGTGCAGTCTTTGTTTTTCTTGTGGTTAAGTAGATTCATCTTCAGAGGGGAAGATTAATTTATAAAAATTAGCATTATTGGTCATGAAAGTCAAAACTGAACACCACCGTATCATTGGGAAAATAGTCCCACTCGGTTCCCGGCGATGGCATACTACTTGTTCATGCAGGAAGTAATTTAGAAAATTTTAAAAAAGGTGTACTTGAAGTGTGTTCCGCAAAACTCAGGATCATGCCACCTTTGGTTCTATAACCTGTCATGTGTTTCTAATACTTATGTCACGCGTGCATCCTTCTCAAGAACTCGTGCCGGCGGGGGCACCGCCATCTCGGGCCCCTCCCCTCTCTCAAGGCCTGGGCTGGGCTCGGACGCACACGCAGGACGGGTAGGGCCGGCGTGGGCGAGCGCATTCCTCCCCATGACTCCCAGCCGTGGGAACGGCCGATCCACCAGGACCAGACGACCAGACAGGACAGTGGAAAACAGCTGTCTTCCCCAACACAGCCCCTCCCTTTCAGCTGTGTCTCTGGACCCCCTGCCATTTGCACGTCTCCTTCTGGCTACAGCATTCGGTTACCGGCGCCGTGCTCAGCCGTGCAAAATCTACACATAAACTCAAACTCAATTTGTGGATCTGTACTTAAAAAGATAGGATCATTATAAACTTTTAAATGGAAGCGAAAACAAAGCAACTCACTAAATATTTCAATTTGCCCACCTGTTCAAATCACCCACCACAATGGGGTTGCCTTTCAGGCGGTTCTTCCTCTGGTTTTCGTGTCATTGTTTCGATTTAACAATAGATGCAAGTTAATAAAATCCAATTAAAGACAAGGGGAAGCAGTTTGTAGTGGTTCAGATAGAATATCTGCTCATGAATAATTAGCATAAAGACTATAAATGTTCAGTAAAGAATTTCAAGATGCATCTGCGGCACCGACATGCTCGTGGGAGCCCACAGGCACTCCTAGCCGAGCTGCGGGCCGCTGTCGGATCGCAGCCCCAGACCCCAGACATCGCTTTCAAATACCTCCACAGAGAGGTTTACATAAAACATTACTCTGCGTCTGCATTTCAGCTCACCATCCTTGCGAGGATGGTTCAAAACACCGAGTCACTAACTAGTTGTTTGAACGAACCTGACTCCCTGCTCCGTCCCTCGTCCGACTCGGTCGGCTCCTCCCTTGAACACCTGGTTGGTGACCAGCCAATTAGTCCAACAATTGAACCAGTTGTAGGGTGCGGACACCGCCCAAGCGTCCCTTGGAAGAATAAGCCTTCGGAATCCAGATAATGCCAAACAGACCCGTACACGCCGCTCCTTTGAGGAAATGCTTCCCCCAAACACTTACAGAACTAATTGACCAATTAAAAAATATTCAGGAAGAGTGAGTGCTTGATCTGAAACTTTCTGACAAGGCTGCTTTGCGCTCTTTTGTTTAATAGGCTTCCAAACATATGTTCCACACACATGGGCGAAGCCATCGGGGTCCCCTCAAATGTTCTTCCTGCAGATGTCGGTTTGCATTCACGCTTCGGCGGAGGACAGGGCGACGTCGGCAGCACGCACGTCCGCGTCGCAGCGAGTGCTGCACAGTTACGGAACCAGAAGAGCCAGAATTGGCAAACACATGGTTTTCCGAAATGCTCCATAATGCTCAAAGTCCCTTCGCCGGAGGCCGCCCTGGGTAGGGGCTTATCTGTGAACATGGCCTCCAGGGGCTTCGCTCTCACCGCCCGAGGCAGGTGTCCTCCACAGGAGGGTCATCTTCTTGGCGGGCAGTTTCCATCCACTCAAAGTCGTCAGATACCAGCTGGACTCTTCCACCCAAATGGAGTGGGTGGTCTGGGGCCTCCCACTTTCCTGGAGACTCGACCCTTTGATGGCAGTGCCTCCCCCAGGCCTGGGGCAGGAGCGTCCCTGGACGGCCCCGGAAGGGCCCTTGCTTTCTCGCTCAGGGTTGTGGCCCGGAGTGCACATCTTGGCTGATGGTGGTGGGATGTTCGGGCACACACCTGACATGGACGCCAGTCCTGCCAGCTTCGTGCACGAAAGGAGGGGCGTAGGAACACACTGCACTGGTGTCCGATGCTCCGAGCTAACGGCTCTGCCCCGAGTGCCAGCGCTGGCATGGGTTAGATGCAAAACCCGAAATGCTGATCTCATTCCTCTGCACAAAAGTTTGGTCATCCAGTCACTGGCCTGGCCAAGGAGACGGGTGTCCCTCAAGCTTCCACTTCTGGGTGAGCAAACCGGGACCCCTGGGTCTGCAGCACAGCCGCCTTGGTGTGGGGGTGTGCGCAGAGCTTGGCTCATGGTGCAGTTGCTGGGGACGTAGCTCTGGGCTGCAGACCTGTTTTCCAGGGAGCAGGCAGGCTTTGGGGTGTGGCAGAGTCCCCCCACTGCTCTAGCCGCCGCCAGCCAGGTGTGGGGCACATCCCACACTCGCATCTCCCACAGGGTGACCATGAGGCTCCTGTGCTTGCCTTAGCTGGCGCCGTGATCGTGACCAGTCAGGTGACCTTGGCCACGAGCTGCTTCTCATCCTCAGGTACGACGGCTGGGCAGCCCGAGATGGACGACCCACGGTCACTTCCTCTCTAGCACTGGGGACGGCCGCACGTCCAGGGTTGTGTAAGAACACAGGAATCAGGAAGCAGCACCGTTGAGACTGGGCCTCTATGTCCCCGGCGTCGAAGCTGGAGCAGGCGGCACCTGTCCCGGAACGCAGGCACCACGTGGGACGCCCGGCTCCCCGGGGGTTCTCTCAGGCACTTCTCCTTGGAGACTCATCCTGAAGGCTCTCCCAGCCTGCAGCTTCTTCCTCAGCTAATGCCGTGGTTTTCCAGGCCACCCGGGTCTCAGTGGGCCCCTGACCACACTCTTGGGTACACGGACCTCACACAATGACTCTTCTGCCCAGGGGGCTCACGGCCTCCAAGAAGTCATCTCCAGTCCTTCTGCTTGGAAACTGGTCATTTCCCTTCAGCGAGGGGGCAGCAACCCGAGGCCTCCCCTTTCCTGGAGACTCGAGCGGGAAGGGAAGCACAGGCTCCACGTCTCTTGGCGTCTCAAACATACTGACGGGAGCTTCTGTTCCAGTGTCTACAGGGACCCAGCTTGGAGCCGGAGGGGGGCAGGAGCAGGGTCCCAGGAAGCAGAGCCTGTGGGGGTCGAGGCGCTCTGTTCTCCACGGAGCTTTGGACACTCGGAATCCCCGCTTCGCATTCTTTTCTTCTAGGCTCTATCGCTCGATTCTGAGCAGCATCAGGGGTATCCCAGGTGCTTCCTAATGGGACGGCTCACGGGCCAGAGACTCCGGAGGCCGCAAAGCACAGGCTCGTTGCGAGGCGTCATCCCCCACGGGTTCCGGGGTGCTGCTCCGGGAAAAGCTGTGCAGGGACCGGGGAGGCCAGAGGAGGAAACAGCGACCGCGCTCCGGGCAGACGGCAGGGCGGGCGGGGGAGCGTGCGCTGAGAGGGCGAGACTTGCCTCCGAGGGAGCCGCAGAGCTGCTGGGAAGGCAGGGGAGCGCTAGAAGCGGGACTCAGCGCTGAGCCATAGCCCCGGGAAGGGGGCGTTAGAAATACTGCAGACAGCCCCGTCACGGACTTGGAACAGTACCAGACATAGGGTCCCATATGACCAGGAGAGGATGCGGGCTACGCGACTAAGAATGTCCTCAGGAGGGAAGAGCCCGCCCGCAGCTATGCCTTCCCACGGCTCCACGGTCGGGAGCTGGACCGGGAACCAGAGTTTGGGGGACCCCTTTCACGTCATGTGACCTGGGCGCCTTGGGACGTGAGCAGGTGCCCCAGATGGCATCGGGGGCCTGATAACAAAAACCCCACAGTAACCCTGCCGTGAGGAAGAATGTCTGTCCCTTCCTGCCCAGACACCTGCTCACCAACCCGCGGGTCAAGGGCCAAGGTCGCTCCAAGGTCACTAGTCCATGTGTCTCTGTGCAACCTCGTAGACGGCAGCCACTCTTCTCTCTATATTTCTAGTGTCTTCTATGCAGGTATGTGTTTGCATCATGGGTTTATTGTCTTCCAAACAAAGGGACTGTCATGTCAGCTTTGGCTTGTTGTGTGAAGACTATTAGGAAAATCCCAGCAGTGTGGGCTTGTTTGTTCCACGGATGTGGAGTGAACAACTTGAATCGTGGCCCCTGAAAAAGCTACTACGTCAGCGTACTAATCCCCAGAGCCTGTGGGTCCAACCTTCTATGGCAAAGGCTGTGAGGAACTTAAGACTCTTGTAAGGAGGCTCTTGTCCTGGGTTATCTGGTGGTCCTAAATGCAGATAAGATAAATTCAGAGAGTGGGAGCCACAGACAGAAGAGGGGAAGGCACGTGGCCATGGAGGCCGAGGGTGCAGCCACCAGGAGCTGGAAGGAGTGAGGAACGTGGCCTCCCCCGGGCCCGCCAGAAGCTATCTTGGAGACACCATGGGTCAGGCCTCTGGCCTCCAGGCTATGGGACAAACAGTTTCTACTGTTCTGAGCCATCCAGCATGTGAGCCTTATGGCCACACTGGGAAACTGAGGCAACCACTTCTTCAAGAAGACTGCGAGTTCTGTCTCCACCAGGATGCGGAGGGGAAATGCTGCGTGTTCAGTGTTGGGCTGGATGGTGAGACGGGTTTCTCCGGAGTGGTCCGCAGCCCTCAGGGCACACACAAACGCCCCCCTGAAGGGAGCTGCAGGCTGGCCCCTGGGCCTTCTGCGCAGGACCGCCGGGAGGGCTCGCTCTCGCTGTGAGTGAAGACACTGCAACAGCATCGCCCCACAGGGCAGCCGGTGTCCCCCAAGAGTGGCTCCAACCTTGGCTGTTAGCCAGTGGCTGGGGTCTGTCCCAGTGGAGCCCATCGGGGACCTGCTGACCTGAAAAGGAAGGAAGAGACGCTTCCCCCTGTGGAAGCCACAAGAATTAACTTGCTGTGCTTTGGGGAGTCTCAGGGCCCAGAACGTCGGGCTGGTGGGCGAACATCTGTACACGAGGGCACATCAGACTCCCAGATGGGATGCCCCTGGTGACAGAGCAGACCTGCACGTGGGGGCCTGGAGAAAGTGGCCCCACGCCGAGTGCGGTGGAGGCCCCGAGTGGCGGCGAAGGGCAGAAGAAGGGATGTAATGCTCAGGGAGCAGAAAGGCCCCAGCTCGCACGCGCTGTGGGTCCCAGAAGAGCCCCCAGGTGTATGACAGCCATCCACCGAGGCCACCACTGAACACAGGAATGCCCTGTGAGAGGGGCCCTGCATTCTGTAAAGTTCTGTGCAGGCTGTCTTCATGGTCCGGGCTGGGCTGCTTGTAGGTAGGGGCGACGGCTGTGGGACGTGGGAGCGGCTGAGCGAGGGTGCCCAGGGGGCCAGGTTTCCACCGCCGTCCGCAGAGTCAGAAGGCAGCCGAGAGGCCTGACCTGCAGGAAAGTTAGGATAGGACGAGACACCCCTGGAAGTGAAAGGTATCCCGGGAGGGTCCTCTCAGTGGCCACGATGAGAGAAGAGCAGGACGAGGGCGGGGCTGAGTGTGGCCTCCTATCAAGCCGAGATCCCTGACCTGAGCCCGTCGTCAGATCTGCGACCTGCTGAAGGAAGTAGGGAGACTTCTTCCTGCTCGGGCCAGACCCTGTGCTGTTGGAGCCTGGTGGGAATGGACTGGTCCTTGATCCTGGAGCAAGGCCATGTCACTTGTAGTGGAAAATTGTCTGCTTCCTGAGTGTCAGCCTGGTGTGCTGGTGAGCTCTGAGGCACCAAGTGACCTTGTACCCCCCACTGGCTACTATGAATAAGGGAATGTCTGGACAGGCCAACTGCCGTCCATGGCAAGATGGGGATGGAGCGGAGCAGGGCCAGAGGGCTCTGTGAGCTCTGTGATCAGAGACCCACCACCTAATGTCACCCCCTGTGCCCCAACCCTTGGGTCCAAGTGCTTAGTTCACAGGCGGGTCACCGGATTGCAGGACAAGTGCGTGGCATGTTAGTGTCCTCCCCAAAGCCATGCCCAACAGGGGGTTCTAAGCAACACGCTGGATGGAATGGCCCCCAGGACTAGTCAGCCCCAGACCTTGGCCACCCCCGAGGTTATGTGATGGGTACCAGTGTGCAGGGCCCACGTGGATCCTCTTTTAATCTCCTAAAGTGCTTATCAGGAACTTCCACATGGAAGCATTAATTAATCAATGCAAGAGATATTTATTGCAAGTGCGGGATCATCAGTCAATATTCAGTAAATAGGGTGAACCTGTGAGGGAAGGAACCAGACGGTGTGATACAGGAAAACAGCCATAGCCCACACCCACATCTAAGGTTATTTTAAAAATCACTCTTTTTGAAGACAAAAGCTTAATTTGGACAAAGAGATAGATTCCACAACAGTAGACAGGGAAGGTGCGTGAACGCGGCAAGCTCTCTCACTCAGCATTTCCAACTTGGGCACTTATGATACAGCCATGTTCCACCATTAGAAGCCCAGCATCCGAGAGGGAATCCAGAACGCTGAGCTCTGTCTGCTGCCCCAGGCTGGTGCCAATGCCCTGCTGGGTTGTGGCTTCCCAGGGCTTTATTTAGCTGCTGTGCTTAAAATAATAACAAGAAACATGGTCAAGAATGAAATCTGTTTTTCCCAAGTGGAAATTCCTGCACAGACTGATCAGAGTGTTTGAGGGGAAAGATGTGAACGTTTCTCTACAGGATCCTGTTCCAGAGGTGGAGAAGAAGATGCTCTTTTATACAACTCCTTGTTTGCAAGAGTAATTTATGGCAATCACATAACACTCAGCACTGGAAAGGTTTTTGTATTAGCCCAGCAGGAGGCTGTAGGGCTTGCTTAAAGCAGATTTTGTTAGCGGCAAAGATAAGATGCTGGCTTTCCGGGATGGGCCCACTGGCGTGTCTTCTCTTGCTCATTTTATTTTTTGGTCCTGACTGCTTGGCTCCTGGGAATGGGCCAACTTCAGCAGATGCGGAATAACGGCAGCACCTTCCGTTTTGATTGAAATATATCCATAGACACAAAACATGCCCATTTCAGGCATACAACTGGGTGGTGTGGAGTGAGTCTGCAGAGTTTCCCCCACGCCCTGCAAACGCCGGCCCGTATTCGTCATGCAAAGCAGACCTGGCACCCTTCCCTGCCCCACCTCCCAGACCCTCCGGCTCACTGTTCCCTCCCCGAGACCGTCAGTAAAAGCCACTTTGCTGTCCAACCTGGGATGTCTCTCATGTCTTCTCCTGCATGAGTACTCTGCTGGGGCTCTAGTGCCAGGCGAGACACCTTCCCCACGTCTCACCATAGGGATGGTTTCTGCTGCGGGTCTGCTGCAGGCGCCTTGCCCAAGCCGGGAGACGTTCCTTCTACTTCTAGCTCGTCAGGTTTTTCACTTTCTCAGAATAGGGTGTTAGATTCTCTTCAATGCTTTTTTGTGTCTATTGAGACGTTCCCTCTGCTACTATGTTGCACTACATTGGTTGAGTTTCGTCGGCCGGACGGTCCTTGCCTTACCGGCATTGTTCAGGACACGGGCTTTTCCCGTAACACATCAGGGCACGGCTCTGTGGACCCTCCTCTCTCCGCCGCCTATCCCCACACTGTCCGCATGCAGACTGAACAGCAGGGAAAGCTGCCCATCGACACATTCATACTAATTGGGGAAACAGTTTATTGCTGCTTGTTGAGAACTGTTTGAACTTCTTCTTGAGGCTCTGGCTCTGTTTCTGTGTCTTCAGCTAACTCTTTGTTTATAAATACACACACAACATAGCTGATAGATACAAATAAAAATAATGACAAGAACCATAGTCAGTCTTTGCTGAACGCTCACGGCAGCTTCTCTTGTTTTCCCAACAGCCAGTGTGTTAGTTGTTATGTTTTGGTCCCACTGCACTGACCAGGGACCTGAGTCTCGAAGGACTCCTGCATAGACCGAAAATGACATGACTTTTGGCCCCCAAGCCCAGACCCTGACCGAGACCTAGGGCTGCCCTTCACATGGATCTGCTCTCACTCGACAGTATTTACAGGAAACATTGCTAGTGCGCCACATGTGTAGTTATGAAGTTTATTAGCTCATGGTAATTAGAGATGCCGGGTCAGCCAGAGATTGTCTTTGTGATGTAGAGAAGCATGTTCTTCCTGGTTTCACAAAACTGAATTAGGAATGAGAATGTGATTTTTTAAAAATCATGTTCAAAGATCTATGGAATTTTTTTTTAAGCTCCTTAAGGAAAGAAGTCAATTTGAGTTAATGATTTTAATGTTGCTTTGACTTCTTCCCAAAAGAATTTATAAGGACTTTTATGACTTTTCTGTTACATACTTCATGCGGGTACGTTGGTTGGGATGTTTCTGACGGCAAACTGCAGGCACCTGCCCTAAAAGCTCAGACAGTGGAGGGAGCTCATGGGGCTGGAGCCGTGCAGAGGCACATAGTGTTCAACCGTGATGTCTCTTGAATCCTCTCCCTTCCCATGTGTTTGCTCCTTCGCGAGGCTGATGTCCTGAGCTGTGGCGCATCCCCGACCCATCACTGAGGCACAGGGGGCTGGATGACCCAAATCAGGGTGAGCTCTGGGAATAGGGCCAAGTCACCCCTCAGAAGAAGCCACCAGGAGGGAACCCAGATGTGAAGGGGAGCAGCGTCTCCGCAGCCCAGGCTGCTGGGCGGTTAGGGCAGCTCCAGCCGGAGAACTGGTCCTCTCTTCTGAAGTACCACCATTCAACAGACTCTCATGACGGCACTTGGCAAACTGACTACGTTGCGAGGAGCGTTCTCTGTTCTCCTTTGTCACCCTTGTCCTAGCAAACTTCTCTTGCTCATTCTCCAAACACGTATCTGTTTATGAAAATGACTCTATGCCCACTACGTGCCCAGGAATATCGAGGCGCGAGGAAGTGGGACAAGGCTCGGACAGGTCCTGCTCGGGTCGATGGACGGGCACGCAGGCAGCCGCGCTCCACCACAAGGCCCACATGCGGCCCGAGTGAGGAGATCTGTGAGCATCAGATGACGCAGTGCACAGACCGCTTCTGGGGGCATGTGCAGGAGTGAGCCCCAAGGTAGAGAAGGGCCTCCGGAGACAGACTAACTGTGTGTCCCTCCTTGGGAGACTGAAAGCCCTTTGCCTGTCCTGCTCCACCCTCCGCGCCGTGATGTGAGCACGGAGGAGAGGACGGATGGGCTGGCATCCTGAGGGAGCGCCGGGAAACCGAGTCTGCATGATGACCCGCGTGGTCAGAGCGTCCGTGGACTTGCCTATGTCCATCCAGGGGCCCTGGCCTTGTCTTCCCTTGGCTTCCCACTAGGACCTCCCACCCTCTGCTTGACAGAGAGCCAGGGTCCCATCGCTGCATTTACTTTGTCTGTGAAACAGACCCTTTCTCGAGCAGGAAGGTTCTTGGCCAGACACGGTTTGGTTTGCAGGGTGGTTCCCAGACCTCGTGGTGAGCCGGTGGGCACAGGCGACGTGGGGCAGATGGCGGGTCTCCGTCCTGCGTCAGGGGGGCCTTCGCCAGCAGGAGGTGTCGACTTAGAGGTTCCTCTGGTGTCCGGGGTGAGGCGGTGTGCCCTGAGGAGGCGGGTGATAGGCCTTTCCATGCTCCCGTCTTTGGCCAGGGTCGCGCCGGCAGCTCTGGGTTCATGACATTCCTTCTGCCTCTGCTCTTGCCTCACAATGAGCTGGTGGCTTAGCGGCCTCTTTCTTAAATTGGCTGGGAAGGCAGGCGAGCTTTACAACCCAAACAATCAATTTCAAACTGCCGAACCCAATCAGGCCGGATGGAGAGTGACCCTTAAATTGAGTGTGAAATTGGGAGATGACCCCCCCGTCCCCCGCGGCGTGTGGGGGCCAGCACTTCCTCTCCTCGGGGGGCCGGGCCGGGCGGGGGGTTCACAGACGCTTTGCGCCCTCAGTGCCGGGTGCCTGGTCCGGGGCAGGTCCTGGGGGAGCAGGCCCGGGCATCTGGCCACACAGGCGAGCGCGGGACGTCCAGACACGAGGACTTTATGTACTTGTAAATGTGCGTTGTGTCTCTCGCAGGGTCTGATTTTAATTTGGGTAATATTCCCGTTAATAATAACATCTAATTACAGCATCCATTAAAAGTTAGTAACATTAATTTAACAGGGAGAAAACCTAATAGAGTTCTCAGAGTGATATTGGCATTTTTCCATTAAATTAATGTTACAAACTTTTAACAGGATGTCTTAAATAGGCATCGTTAGTGTTGGGAATATCAAACAAATTAAATTCAGGCCTGTAATATGAGGTGGGAGCCCATTTATGAACCCAGAAAAGGTGTCTGCTGGGCTCCTTCATCCACTGAAAATATTCGGCAGGAAGCACGCGAGGCTGTCTAGGCCCCACAGTATCCCAGGACTTCTGGAAAATTCCATGTGGAAAGGCCGTGCTCGTCAGGCCCAGAGCCCCTTTCTTGGTGCCCTCACCGTGGAAAGGGCCCAGACCAAGTCAGCATCCTGAAATCCAGGGCTCCCCTGAGTTCGGTTCCTGTGTCTCCCTCACTGCCCGGACGACGGTTTCCTCTGTTCTCCTGGGGGGCCGTCGCCTGCAGAGATGGGTCCCGCACGGCTGCTTGAAAGTTTGCAGGATGGGAAGTGGGATGGGTTGCTGGACTCTGGGGTTGCCGGCCTCAGACCCCGACCCCATCCCCACGGGAGGAGGGGCAGAGGCCTGTTCGTGCTCGGGGAGAGGGGGGGACGTCCCGACAGCCATGGGAAGTGGGGGGGGGACGTCCCGACAGCCATGGGAAGGGGAGGGGGACGTCCCGACAGCCGTGGTACAGAGTGTTACGGCTCCGTGTTAGGAGCTGATCCTGTTTGGCACTGACTGGGGATCTGTGACCGAGAAAGGGTTTCCCCGGGACTGTCCCATGGACGCACGTCACCTACCTGCTTCACACACGTATGGAAGTTAGGACAACAGGTGCTGGCCAGAGACACGGGCCACGCCCGGGGAGAAGGCTAGCCCCCGCTCGGGACGATTTCCGGGACGCCCCGACCCTCGGTGTCTCCTGCAGCTCCTCCTCCTTGTTCAAGACGCGCCACTGAGGACTCGGGCCAGGAGGACACGCGAGGCTCCCCGCGTGGCGCGAGGGGTGTCCCCCAGCCCAGGGCAGTGCTCTCTCCCGTGGGGCCTGTGCCCGGGAGGACAGGAAGGTCCTGCATTCTCCGTTCCGTGAATGAGCACGTGCCCGCGGGGGCCGGGTGAGCGTTGGAGCTGGACGCCTCTGGGTTTAGTGCAGCCTTCGTTTCTGGGGCTGGAGCCCTTCGAGCCCGGAGCCCTTCGAGAGTTCACCAGCCAGAGCCTCAGCTTCCTCATCTGTAAAATGGGGACACACGTGCCCGGGGGTTAATGTCCATTGTGCAGATTACAGTGGGGACGAGAATGGCGTGGCCTGAGATGCAGAGAAAGGAAATGAAAACGAGCAGCCGGCGGGTGGAGGTGGGAGCGGAGACCGGCTTTGCTTCCTCGTCTCCGAAATGGGTGCCGGCGCCGCCTCCAGACCTCCCCTCCGTCAGGCGGGAGGCGCTAGGATCGCTCCCCGCACAGGCGCCGTCCTGAGAGCGGAGTGCCCGTGTGGCCCACCTGCCGGGCATGGGCTGCATGGACCGTGCTCTCTGGCTTCTCAGACGGAGCCGTGGCCGCTGACAGGGCCCCGGTTCCGTCAGCAAGGAGCCCCTCACAACCCCGCTCAGGTGCTTTCCCTCTGTGAACGCCCTCATGACTGACCGTGACGTGGCAGACACGAGTTTTTATGGAGAACTCATTTTTATATGGCCTCTCTATAGCCTTGATGGGTTTTCCAGCTCGTTTCAACAGTGTGTGAAATGAGGCTCGTGGTCAATTGTGTAGGAGCGGGGCAGGTGAACGGGGCCGGCGGCAGTGGGAGGCGGGTTTCCTGGGTGCGATGGTCGAGCGGGAGCTCCGGCTCTCCGCGTGCATCTCGCGTGGGTCCCTGGCCGGCCGGTCCGCAGCCGTCAGGACGGTCCGCAGCCGTCAGGACGCAAGGTTCCAGCAGGCAGGACGGCGAGTGAATGTCACGGCACACGCTCTGTTCAAGAAATCAGTACATCAGACCTTTTCTCCATGGACAGTCTGGCCCAAGGCTTCTAGCGGCTTCCGCCACATGCAATTGATTTCCACTGTAAGTGAATTCCGCACAAACAGGCGTGATTCAACTTCTCTGAAAAAGTCATAACCATGCGTGTCTCAATCATATTTGACTGAACTCAGTGGGACCAATTTATGTAAAGAAATCCTGAATTCTCTCCTCAAAATCTGTGTTTGCCTATTGGTAAGAGCTGTGATTTTATATAATGAAACCCACATAAATATGCATTTGATATATTTTCCCACTTCTGTGGTGGGAGCCACGTGTGTTTGCTTATGAGTGCGTGTCCCAGCCGAGGAGTCAGCCGGCTTGGGCGCCGGAGTCCCCGACCGGGTCGGCCCCCGGCTGCGTGCCCCGCCCCCCACGGCTGTCATGTCTCTTCCATACGGGTCAGAAGAGGCACCGGGGAGGCTAGCCTACGGGTTAGCGTGAGCCTGGCACCGAGAACTTACTGAAATATGGACGCTACTATTTTTTTTTAATATAAGCTTAAAGAGAATGAATTGAGTGGAGATATTAAAGGTTTTCCTAAATCCGCGATTTTGTGACTCAGCCACATCACTGCCACAGAGATTCCTCTGCGGTTCACACCGCAGTAGTTTCTGGAGACTGGGCGGGCGCGGGCGGGTGCCCACGGGGACGCAAGCTGCGGGGGACGGGCGCACACTGCGCTCCCGTGTCAGAGCCCTGTAGCGGGAGCTGACGGCTGTCGGGGGGCCGCGGCCTCACAGGCTCACGGCGCAGATGGGCAGGGAAGAGCCTCCCTTCGAAAGCGCGGCCCCGAATCTGGCGTGAATCCGGCCCAGGGAGTGTGCACAAGTGATGGCAGACCCGTGAGCACTCAGGCAGGAACGGGCGGCTCGTCGCCCTTGTCACTGGATCGCGGCTTTGCGATCAGGTGTTTTCCCAGCTAGGTTCGCAGTAAGAACACGGACAGGACAAAACGCGGAACAGAGAGGGCTGAAGCCTCCGTTTGGAACCAGGGTGGGGAGAGCAGGACGTGACGCGCGGCGTGTGAAGGAGAGGTGACCCGTCTGGACACCGGCCCCTGTCCGAGGCTCGCCGGCCTCCCGGAGGGCAGAGCAATCAATGGTGTTAAGCTACTGTTAATTAGTCTGATCTGCTTTAATAACTTTATTCAGAAGGGCGGGGTGAGCGCCCTCTTCCCGCCTCAGAAAGGGCCCTGCAGCCGCGGGGCTGTCGGCCTCGTGGGGACCCTGCGCAGGATGCTGAACTGGCCGGGAGTCCGCCTGCCCGGACGAAAGCCGTAAACCTTCAATGATGCAGTGATAGTGAAGAGTGTCCCTGTCCCGAGTGGACAGACTGTCTCTCACGCCAGCCAGACTCGTAAGGTCGAGACCCCGCGGGGCTGCGTCTCTTCCTGGCGTCCCTCACTCTTCCAGAGGCGAACGTCCGACCCTTCTCGTCGCTCACTAAAAGAAGAAAAATATCACCCTTTAGCCTCCAGAATCTAAAATGTAGAACAAACACACAGGCAGAAAATACTTCAAGCTCATCTGTCGAATGCATTTTAATTCCCCATTTTTGGGTTACGTGACATTATTCAGTAAGTTGAAGTGTCTGCTCCCCCAAGACGGGAAAGTCGGGGGCCAGCCCTGGGGCTGCCGGGTCTCCGGCCGAGACCGTGGCTTCTCCGGCAAGGTGGGCGGGCAGCCCTGTGTGGCGGGCGCAGGGCCTCAGTCGGGGGCAGGACTCGCCGTGACCTGTCCCTCCCGTCTTCCCCCGGGCTCCCTAGACGCCACGCGCATGGGGACGCTTCTGTTCCAAAGCCACACCCACGTGTCAGTGTCGTGAGATGCGGCTCCGTTACCCAAAAACAGGGATCGTTCAAATTTCTCCTCACACTCAGCTTGGGCAACAGAGGCACTGTGTGACACACTGTGTGACGCACGCAGGAAAGGGAAGGACACGTGACAGGGACATTCGGAGAGACTTCATCAGGTCACGCTAGTGGGGTGCTGCAGTGGGGTTTGGACCGTCTGAGCCGCGCTGAGAAAAGACCACGGCACGAAGCCCCCAGCTCAGGTTTGCAGGGGCTTTGAACAGGGTCCCGCCCGGGGCGTGAGTGTCCGTGTGTTTGCGAGTGGGGGAAGCCGGGGCCTTCTGTGAGGACGCCCCAGAGGCGGGAGGAGGATTTCACTGTCACGAAAGACGGTCCTGGCTCTCCCTTGAGATGGTGGCTGGACCCAGTCTCCTTACGAACGCGAGAGGCGGCCTGCCCGTAAGACGGAACAGGGTGCGGGCGGCCGAGCACAGCTCGTCGGGGCCGCGCGCTTAGCCGAGGTGAATCAAGCCGGCAGGCGCGGGAGTGACGGACGTGAGCACAGCCGCCGCCGCAGACCCTGTCAACGTGCAGGGCTCGGCGTGTCGGGGTGTTTCCTGCCTTTGCTTATCTTTCTGCCTATCTTGGAAAATCTCATTAAACAACTAAATGTTCTTTTAATTGGTACAGCTCCCGATTTCGTGCAGGCAGTAAGTTGGATGAAGTCCTGAGTGGAGGCTGGCCCGAGGGTGGGGTCCAGAAAGTGTCCTGGCGGCACCCACGGAAGAGGGAGTTCCACGGTTTCCCGTCACGAGACCCGGGCCTGCGGTTCCCGGTGCCCCGTCTCGGAAACCTGGATGGGGGCGGTCGTGTGGTTTCGTCAGAGCTCAACGCGTTTGATGCTTTGGCTTTGTAGTGGTGGGACCAGATGCTCAAAGCGAAATCATGGCTTGTTTGCGGGAGAAGCTTCTTCGGAAACCCTACCGTAAATTACAGTATCTACCACATGCCCCGGAGGTCTAATCGTCCAGGAGCGGCTTCCGAAGAAACCTGATTTGTGACCGTGCATCGGCGAGGGCATGAAGAAGCGGCCTCATTAAGTAACTAATTGGCATAAGGCAGGCTCCGTAGGAGAGGGACCCTACTGACGCCAAAGGAATTAGGATGGGGTGTACTTTGTAGATTCTCTGTGGGGAAGACACAAGATGAAGCAGACATGGCCTTTTTAAAGTCAAAAGCCATAAAAACAGTATGTTCTGAATTTTCCAGTTAGGTCTATCTGAGTAACTTTCCTTTAAAATACATAGAAAACAATGACTATTCACATATCTGTCCTTTTGGGATTGGTTATTGGAATCTGGCTTTTCGTACTGACCACCCCCACCCCCGCCGCCGGTTGGTTAGTATTAGCAACCCGGTAAACAAAGAATCACATTTTTTTTTTTTACAACAGTGGCTGCTAGGGGAGTGACACAAGGATTGGATATGTTTATGGTTGTGGTCAAAATGTATTTTAAATCGACTTTATGGCTATCTTAACAAAGAGCAGGATTTGCTGCGCACCATAAATAAAAAACTGTGGAATGGATTCTATCCCTCAGCTAATGATGATGCAGAAAAGGACAGTGGCCAACCTCATAACTGAATATCCTTTTGGGAGGTAAAGGTCTGTTTTGTTTAAGGGGTAGGACTCAGGCAATCAGCACAACATAAAGCACAAGTTAGCATTACACTAAAACAAATATAAATATTTGTGCATCTTCTCGTGAGACCAGGTGTAGCGGTTGTGAACGTTGCTCTGCAGACCCTGTCTGTTTCTAATTAAGAGGGTACCAAAAGGAACCATCATGCTAACATCAGAGAACAAAAATCTCGGTAAGATTGGTCGACCAGCCTGCTTATAACAAAACGATTGATTTTCCTTCAGGATGGTAACGCTATCGATTCCGGTAATATGACTTATTGATTATTGCCCTGACTGCTTTCACGGTATTGATAGGCTGAAGATATACAAAATCCAACACAGCACATGATTTCCTCCACTGTCCGGGAAATTGTGCACATCTGGTTTCTCTCAGCTCTGAAATTCTCATTAGTGAAGGTTTGCAGCGAGTAAATCCCGGTCTTCTAGGAAGTGAGTTAATTAGGGGTTGGTTTTACACTTTTCGTTGGTTTCATTGCAATCTTGGCACTTCTGCGATGGCTGTTAGAAACGGCTCCTTCCTCGCTCTGCCTTCTGGAGACGCGTGCATGGCTGTCCTCTGAGCGGTGGTCTCGGCAAGGTCATCCAGAGCTCACTGGTGTTGGGGCGAGGGAGACAGGCGTCTAGGAGCCCAGTAGATCAATCACAATTAGCACGGGGCTTGCTTCCTGCCTGTAAAGGCTGGGGAGGGAAAGGCCAGTGGGAAGGACCAGACCACAGGGCAGTGCTGAGAGAGAGAAGCCAGTGGGTGCGGCTTGGGTCCCGTGGATGGGCACCCAGATTTTGACCCCTCTACGGTCAACACTGACATTCCTCGGAGGCCAGGCCTGGAACGGTTTTGGCAGGAAGGATGGTCGCAGAGAAGGTTTCTGGAACCCTGTAGGCTCAGCCGGCTCTGCGTGTTTGCAGAAAAGAGCTGAGCGAAAGGAAGTTTGGCAGCCCGTGATCTGGGTCCTACCATGGCCTCGTCGCTGGAGTCCGGCTCTCTTCCTCCCCCAGGACACGTGAACTCGCACCATTTCCTCTGCTTCTTTTGCTTGTTTCTCCCCACTGCTGTGCCCGTGTGGTGTCAGCCCCATGATGCCTGGGTCCTTCTCTCCAGATGAATCCCAGTCTGACTCTGAAGTCAGTCCCCCAGGAAGATGCTGTCCCCACTTGTGGCTCGGAGAAGCTTCCCCAGGATTTCGGAGCTGAGATTATGCAGCCCAGAAGTTTGCTGCCGATTATCTGTTCACAAACATTCGGTTGGGGTTCCCCACCAGACTCACCACTCTGACGCCCAGGAAACACTGAACATAGTCCTTTATGCTTCTCCAGTGCATGGTCGGACCCTGGGGGGGTCGTGGGCCGCCTTCACATCCTGGCTGATGACTGGTAGCGGGACAGCTTCCTGGAGTCCAATATTGATATGAAAACTTCATGAAGGCGATGGGGGCGCCTGGTGGCTCCGTGGGTTGAGCCTCTGCCTTTGGCTCAGGTCATGATCCCAGGGTCCTGGGATCGAGCCCCACATCAAGCGCCCTGCCCAGCCCTGCCCAGCCCTGCCCAGCCCTGCCCTCTCCTTTTGCTGCTCCCCTGCTGGTGCTCTCTGTCACACTGTCTCTCTCTCAAATTAAGAAATAAATAAAAATCTTGAAAAAAAAAACTTCATGAAGGTTGTGCAGAGAAAACTGTGCTGTTGCGTGGGTGTGTGTGTATGTTTGTGTGTGTGTGTGTGTGTGTATGCACCTTGCTGCTCACGCATGTCAGAGTGTGCTGGGTCCCGGGGCAGGCAGACGGAGCGTTCAGAGCTGACCTTGCGGGGCTGGGGCGGTCGGTTCTTCCTCATATCTGTAGGAGCGCGTAACCTGTGATGGGGAAAAGCAGATTTAAGAATTGACTTTTCAGGGGTTCTCAGGGTCCCGGAGGTAGTGAAGAACACGCCCGGCGGTGCGTGTGCGAGTGTGTGTGTGCACGTGTGTGTGCAATGGGTGGAAATGCCCCCCTCCCCTGGCCCCAAGAGTGCCAAGGAAGGGAGGGAGTGGCCCGGTGAGCACAGGGAGCTCGAAGAGAAGAAACTATAACGGAATCTTTACCTCGAATTTCTTCTGTTTCTCTCTCCTCCCTTCTTTCTCCGTCAGGAAGCAAATAAGCTTCGTTTCCATTAAGAAATATACTAACAAGATTCAGAAAGAGAGAGCAGGGTCTCCAGGGACCATTTCTTTGCATCAGAAAATCCCGTATGTCATAGGAAATGTCCCCAATCCCACACGGACACACACAGGCACCACCAGTTCCACAGTCCAACTCTCCCTGAAAATGTGGGGTTGGTGCCCTGGGATTTAGTCCCGGGGTTGGCTTGTGTAAGACCCGAGCGGGTGTCAGAGAGAACACGTCCAGCAGAGAAAAGAATCCCCAAGGTGAGCCCTGCCCGTGGGCTACGGACGTGCCGCTGCTTTGCTGTCTTCCTGTCCAGCTCCCCGCCGACCGGCAACACGACTGCTTATGCGGCGTCTGCAGGAGAAGCGGTCCCAGGGGCACCCAGGATCACTCCCTGCAGGGTGTGTGCAAGGCTCTGTGTGTGTGGGTGTGTGCGCGTGTGTGTGCACGTGGAGGTGCGTGCCCGGCGGTGCGTGTGCGAGTGTGTGTGTGCGTGTGTGTGCATGTGTGTGCGTGTGCGAGTGTGTGTGTGCGTGTGTGTGCACGTGGAGGTGCGTGCCCGGCGGTGCGTGTGCGAGTGTGTGTGTGCATGTGTGTGCGTGTGCGAGTGTGTGTGTGCGTGTGTGTGCATGTGTGTGCGTGTGGAGGTGCATGCCCGGCGGTGCGTGTGCG
>NC_081564.1:90439639-90447130 GCF_022355385.1 Mustela nigripes | reverse complement strand
GTGCGTGTGCGAGTGTGTGTGTGCGTGTGTGTGCATGTGTGTGCACGTGGAGGTGCGTGCCCGGCGGTGCGTGTGCGAGTGTGTGTGTGCGTGTGTGTGCATGTGTGTGCACGTGGAGGTGCGTGCCTGGCGGTGTGTGTGCCCATGCACATGGCTGGGTGCCTCCGTGTTGTCCTCACCCGAGGTCCTGGGACGAGCCTGACGGCTCTTCGCCCGGTGAGGCAGGACTTGTCTGGAGGCTGATCCCTCAGCAGACATGCGTCTCCGTGGCGGGTCCTGGTGTGAACTCACCTTACGGAGGTTTGCAGTGGGGTTCCTCCACCCACCTCCATCCACCCAGAGTAAGGGGAGTCTTTGCAGGTCGTGGAGCTTGATGAGGCCATGGTAAGCAGAGGGCGCAGTGGGCTGTTGGCGCGGAGGAAAGGGATGGCTGAGAGACTCCTCCAGACCTGCAGGGCAGTGTGCCCTCCTGTGGTCATGGTCCAACAAACATGCTCCAGAGGGGCCCCGAGCCCACGGAAGCCTAGTCCAAGCAGGTGCTGGCCAGTGCCGTGAACCTGTAAGTGCTGTGACACTCACCATTGTCCCCATGGCCTGGCAGGCCTGGGACAGCCCCACAGCTCAGGGAGGACCCCGGGGAGGTTGGAGAACTCAGGTTGGGGCGTGCGAGAGCGGGGCTGCTAGCTCCCGCCATCACAACTCTCTCTAGCACATTAGGCACTTGGTTGTGTGTGTTCTGGGCAAACAGTGACTGAGTCAGAGTGGCAGGGAATGAGGCCCTCCGACTTGCAGCCACGGCGGTCATGAGTGGTGGGATCGGTGTTTGAGACCAGCACAACCTGTCTGGCCTTCAACATGCTTCCCGAGAGCTCACGGTTGAAGACAGGGTTCCCTGCTCACCTTCTTTCTTCCCAACACAGCCCTCGATTTGCTTTCTTCTCTCTCTGTGCTTCTCACTCCAGACCGGCCCCTCCGTCTACCCGTGACGGACCTGCCGTATCCTCGGTATCATCATCATCATCATCAGTGCCTCGCATCCCTTTGGAAACAGATGACACGCTTGTGGACCAGGAGATGACCACCTACTGCGACCTCAAAGGGCACACTGGCTGGTTGCCACGGGCAAACCCACCGTCAGGACCCCCTCTGGGGAAGCCACGTCAGCGAGGGTTCCATGACTGTGGGCTCCAGCGTCTGGGGCCGTGACTCTGTTTTGTCCCGAGGTTGGCGTGGCTGGGCGTGGGCGGGCTGGTGCGCGTGTGCGGCGCAAGTGGACTAGCCCATGGGAGCAAGCCCAGTGCGGTCCTCTCGTGCTCAGGCTGAGCGTTTGCTGGCTTAGCGTCCTGCGGGTCGAATAGTGCATTAGATGAGTCGTTTCCTGGAGACTGGAGGAGAATTTGCCTCAAAATCTCTTTTTGCGTTTGCACTCTGTAAGTTACGGGAGAGCAGTTCTGGCAGCGTGCGCTGGGGTCCGCTTCAGTTTCCTGGAGCTCAGGGACCTCAGGACTCCAGGGCCAGCCCAGTAAAGCAGAACAAAGCTCCCACGTGAATTCTGAACACCGGTTTTGGCCGTGGATGTAGATCAAACCAGAGCTCACAAAGAAAGCCAAAGGTCACGGGATCACGTGAGCTTAAACCACTGAGTAATTCAGTGAAACCCATGAGAATCCACACTTCTGCGTTTTGGGAACTGTTGCGAACATGCTCTGAGCTGCGTGGGGGGGTGACACGGGGCGGGCCCGGAGAGCTGTGATGTCCCCTCTACCGCGGCAGGGCCCGGAGGAGCTCCCACGTGTCAGCCACTGCCTACCCTCCTCCGTGGAGGCTCCGGCCACATGCAGACGGTCCTGCTCTTGGGCTCTGCAGGACATTGAATGGTGCTCACTGAGGCCACGTACAGCCCGGGAGGAGCCGGGTTCTGGGGAAACGTACGAGTCCCTGTGATTATATCTTGGCTTGATCTGGGGGCACCTCTGTGTCTGTGCCACGAATGCAGGAGGAGGTCCCAGTCACGGAACTTCCACGTTTGGGCCCAAGTTATTTATAATCTCCACGTCTTCACCATAGACCCGTAAGGTGCATCAGGGCCGTGAATGAACGCTGAAACGTTAAACAGGCTGGTGGTGTTTCCATGACACCCGTGGGCCGTTTTCCAGGTCCTCACCCCGTGGTCACGTGGTCCAAGCGACAAGCACATGCACACTGATTTCCACGGAACGGAGTTGCTTTCAGCGTCTGTACGCATAAGAGCTCACGTACAGAATATGCTCGTTGATGCTGTTGGGTCACCTTGGGCGATGTCTCTCAGCTCCCAGGGCTCCAGTTCGCAGCGAGCACGTGGCAGCAAGGCCGACCCCAGGGCCGATGGCCAGGACAGGGGCCTGAGCCGTTCACTCTGCTCCACGAAGTGGAAATAAGAATGTCCCCTACCCACTCCCCAGCTGCATTATCACTGGTAAACACGAATGAGTAAAAGACAAGAAACCAAAAAGAGTATTTCATAATCACACTTACAGAAGGAAACCTGACTTTTTGCTGTGTTTTGGCATCTTAAAACTTAGATAATCTGGCTGCCTGTGTGCGAGGTAATATTCCAGCTCTCAGCAGAGCAAAGGTGCATTTTCTGGTTTAGGGGAGTTGACAGGAGGCTCATTTCGGATTTTGGTACCATACCATGGAGACGTGACTCGCTCAGTCTTCGCGAGGGGGCTGTGGGGGATCAGAAGCCACGGCCACTTGCTGGGGAAGCCCTCGAGGAGTGAGGAGAGGCGTCGCCCCGCGTGCCCCACGCAGGACGACCCTCACGCAGCGTGTCCGTGGATTTCCGTGATGGTTTAGAGACGAGGGTGTGCATGAGGGAGGCGTGGTGGGCTGTTAATGCTTGACTTGGTAGCAGAGAGAAAATATCCCATAGTCTTGTAAGGTGGGGGTTTTGAGGAAGGTAGAACCCCAGGCCCTACCGGGTCATCTTTCTAGCGCTCCAGCATCATACCACTCGGAAGGTGCACAACGCAATTTTTCTCCTGACGCGTCCGCCTTCCTGGCGCTGTCCGTTCTTCTCTTCCCTCCTGCTGACTGATGTGTAGATACGCCCGGTCAAAAGCTGCGAAAAAACACGTTTCTTTATCGGTTTCTCTGCTGTGGTCTGAGGAAGCAAAGCCCAGCGTCCTGCGGGAGGAAAAAGAAAGAGCTCTTTCAACCTTTTAAAATGCACGTAAGCCTGGCCACTGCTGGGCCTCATTCCCATCGTGAACGTGGCTATTTGGCATTGACCTGTGTGACCAAAGACCCTAACGAGGGCCCCACAGAGAGCGAGTCCGGCCGCGTGAAAGCCCCTCTCCTCCACATGAAGAGTTGAAGTGTGAGCTTCCATTGGGGACTGGCCTAAGGACAGGCCAAGGGCAATGCGGAAGACGGAGCCTCACGAGTCTGGGGCAGGAAACCAGCCTGGTCTGTCCCTTCCCTCAATGAAGCTTCCTTTCCAACGTTTCTCTGCCCTGAAGACACGGCCCTGCCACCACCTGGAGACGCCCTCCGACCTGCTGCCTTCCCTCTCCTAAGGTTCACAGCGGGACACGTCCTCTCCATCCCGAAGTTGTGCGGGTCACGGAACCAGCGTCTTTCACGAGTGTGGCCGTCTTGGCACCAGCGCCGCGTCCTTCTCTGCTCGGTTGGTGACAGAGCAGAGAGGTCGTTCCTTGTGCTAAGGTTGCCATTGGCAGCATCAGCGACAGAAATCACTGCCTTTGCTTCCACGCTGCTCTGGTGACGGGCTGTGGATATGACCAAGTGACGTGCATTTGTTCATCTGGCAAACGTTTGAGCTGCACTCAGTCAGTAAGGCTGTGCTCGAGGTTTTGTGAATTTAAGTAAAAGAAAGATGGGCCTTACCCCCAAAGAGCTCTGCACCTACGGGAAAAACAAATCGTGCTGTGCGTGCCGCACACAGCATGAAGGACAGCCCTATTCCTGGGGCGGGTGGGAAGGTAGCTTCTGTGAACCCATACTCACACTTGTGTGGATTTGGGGACAGTCCCCAGGTGGGATGCGAAGACTTTCCTGATGACCCTCAGGGAGGCTTGAACATCCAAAGTCGAGTTTTGCTTCAGCCGGAGGCCCTGAGCCACGGGGGACCGTCCGCTCAGCAGAGGGTGGGCTCACACGCCCCAGGACATCCCAGGAGTTACGGTGGGGGAAGCCTGCTGAAGGTTTCAGACTGGGGGTCCTTCAGGCCACAACGTTGAGGTGAGCTCCAGCTACTGCTGGGGCATAAAACTTCCCCGTAAAACCCGGGAAAGACCGTGAGCCACCATCTCTCATCAGCAGGAGAGCACGTCTCGCGGAGCACGTTCCCCTGTGTCTACGCAGGTCGTCCCCGGCCGGGTGCGGGTTCCCCGTCTTGGCTCATTACCGCTCGCAAAGGTCCATAGTCACAGCGCGTCAGGGGCCAACATGACGTTTGCTTCTGAACCTAACGTAGGATTTCCTTTTCAGTGGTTTTCTTAATTTTCTGTCTTCTACCAAAAATGTTCTCAGGTCTGAACTTCAGGTTAAGCTGCGAGAGATGTTTCTGTGCATTGACTAGTAATCTTGATGCAAGGGTTGAAATCTGTTTTCCAGTTCTGTGGGAAGTTGTTTTTATCACAACATCTCTTAACACCTGAAAGTTTACAATATTTTTCATTGTTTTTATGCAGCAAGATGCAAATATGATACAGCGATGGTGAAATTACTTATAGCGTGTTTATTTAAAAAATCGAAACCAAACTGCCCGATGGCCATTAAACTGTAGACGGTCAGCGCTGCAGTCTGGTGCTTGAGTAAGTGATTTAAGTGCAGTTTAAGACTACAATGGCTGAAGCGTAATTAATTTAAAAATCATATTTAAGGGTTTCTCAATCAATGATGCCCCCACTCATTTAATGGAAAAAGAACATCCTGAATCATTTGCTTTGCGATCATTTGAGAGTCTATGGAACGATTTCTAAGTGTTCGTGTTTTCATTTCAATCCTCTTTTCTAGACCGGAAGATTCCCTGCAGTTGCTGTGATGGCGTTGTCCACCGTCTGGAGCTCCTGGTCATGAAGGCATCTTGTAGAGATGCCAGGACACAGGTCTAAGGAGAAGGCTTCGTCACGCTTGGCTCTTCTATCGTGGTGCACACACAAGTCCCGTTTCTCTTTCTCCTTCACTAGAGAGCTCCTCTTGTGCAACACCCATTAATTTTGTTTTATGGCATTTCCTTACAGATGGATTTTGGCTTGATTTGCTCATATTTATACTTGAGAAAGTCTAACACTAAATATAAAAAAGTTCAAACACTTTCATGGGGAAAATTTATATAGTGTTACAATGATGAATTAATATTATCTTGTGTGTTTTTATGGTGTTTCTTTTGATTTTTTTTCCCCTATGCAAAGTCTCAAATTCTGCAGTGCGACCCATACGGGGAGATCTTATCTGCGTTTCCCTAAATTGGAAAACCGACCACGTGACTTCATCATGCAGTGTATTATTAGGGGATGAGCTCCTTTTAAAGATTAAGACGTATATTAGAGCCCTGAAATCCAGCCCCCACGACCATGATGAGTGGTAGGCATACGCACCCGTTTTACAGATGAGGACGCAGGTTGTGGGAGGTTAAGTCACTTAACTAGCTGCCAGCATCTAGCAAAGGCATCAGGGATGTGAACCCAGGTTTGGGAACTCAGAAGCAGGTGCTTGTCCCTTCTGCTGCTCTGACTCCGTTCTGCCTGGGGAGACAGGGTGTCGCCTGCATTAGAGAGGGCGCGAAGACCTTCTGCCTTTGTCTGAAGAGAGAGCGCCGGTGAACGCCGGCGGTGATGCTCTGCACTGCCATTCTTTTCTTGTTCTCATCAGCTCTGCAGGAAACCCCTGCTGTGTGATGCGCTCAGACTGCACCCTCTCTGGTCAGAGATCTCGGAAGAGCAGACAGAGCTGTGCTCCTGTCACTGGTACGTCCCGCTCAGTCCTGCAACTTTGCCCCAACACGGTGTTTCAGGAGCTGCGGAGCAGTGTGTTTCCGATGGAGCTCATCCGTAGGAGCCCTCAGGCTGTGGCCGTGGTCAGGAACGCCAGACACCCACACTGCTCTAGGTTCCAGCCCCGGTCAGCAGGGACACTGAGAAGCGTTGTGGGGATTCCAGTAGAGGTAATGCCTTAAACCCTCACATTGAAAGAAAGGGCGGCGAAGCTTCCAGGTATCCAAGGGACCTGCAGAGTCACACTCAGAAGTCAATTAGAAAAGGAAGCCCATGACATGTAGATTAACAGAAAATCCTACCTTGGCAATCATGCCTTGGTACAGGTGAAAGTTTCCAAGTGAGTGTTTATTAGAGAGCAGGGCTCAGCAGATGTTTCTAAAGCCCTTCCGGTTTGAGAGCAGGAGTCTCGGTTTACGTCCTGCCAGATTCTCAAGGACATGGTATGTATACACAGTTTTCGGATGTCACTACCTCGTCTGCTGACTGAGCCTGAGCAAGGTTCCGTGCTCTGGGATCAGTGAGAGCCAGTTAGCATGTGGGTGGACAGTCCCCTGATACAAAGACCGGGTTCTCACCTAAGGAGTGGAGCATGCTCTTTGAATGTTCCTGTCGTCATGTGAAAATTGGACATATTGATAGAATCTATCCTCCGTGGTTGTTATGGAACAGAAAAGATCAAGGTACAGAGCCCACACAGGGTTATGCAGGTCAGACAGGCAACGAGCGTTTGCAGGGGTGTGCAGCAATGGCTCCCCGTACGACCCACACCCACACTCCATCTGATGCACAGGGTTCCAGAAGAGCCACCCAGGAGACATACCTGACATTTGCCAGAACTTCGTGATGGAGGAAGCTTTTATTCTATTCCAGAAGTTACAGCGGAACTAATATTGACTTAAGAATTTACCAGAAGCCCGATGCCGTGTGCGGCGTGGCATGGCGTTGCTTTAACAGGGGCATCACGTTAAGCAGCTGGAGTTCTCGTCTATGGGTATGGGGTAGGGGTAGGGGCCCTGCGCCCCAGGTGGGGCTCACCCCTCCCCTGCAGTTCCCTGCCGTTGGCATCTGGTCCTCCATGACACTTTATTATTTATGTTGAACCACGTCCGGTTCCCTTGGCCTCTTCCTGAAACCTCGGTAAGATTGTTCATTAGGTCTAAGAGTGTGTGTGTTTTGGGTGGAGGGGCTCCCTAGGGTTCTTAATATACAAGATCAGATCATCTGCTAATGGAGATTGTTTTACTCCTTCTTTCCAATCTCAACGCCTTTTATTTCTTTTTCTGCCTCATTTCTCTGGTTAGAACGCCCAGTACAGCACCCAACGTAAGTGATGTGGGTACATGCCCTTGCTTTGTTCCTGATCTTGTGGGGAAATCTTCAGTTTTTTACCATGAAGTAGGATGTTAGCTATGGGTTTTTTCTTTTTTTTTTTTTTTTAAGATTTTATTTATTTATTTGACAGGCAGAGATCACAAGTAGGCAGAGA